>NC_045176.1:5454650-5457150 GCF_900700415.2 Clupea harengus
TGTTGTCCCTGACGACGCACACAGATGGGCTGGCATGTGACTTGTTGTCCCACGAGCGCACCAGAGCCTGCCTGCATCAGCGCCAAGCCCGCGCTACATGCCCCAGAACCACAAGACTTCCAGTACCGCATCTGGCACTTCGTGGTGTCGCCCTCCTTTGAGAACACCGTTCTGGTCATGATCGCCCTCAACACAGTGGTGCCATGTTGAAGGTAGCCGTGTCTGAGTCACTTCAAAACAGATATTATACTGAAAATGTCAAAGCCTTAGTCACATAGCTGTTTGTCTCATCATTACACATGGATTGGTCCAGAAATAAACACTATCCCACAAATCTAAAAGAAAATGTCATTAACACTACCATGGATACTCCAATACATCTGGAGATGAACACACTGAATGGAACAATAGAACTCAATGTTTGTAACAGGCCTAGGACATCTACACCAATAGAACTCAATGTTTGTCACAGGCCTAGGATATATACACCAATAGAACTCAATGTTTGTCACAGGCCTAGGATATATACACCAAAAGAACTCAATGTTTGTAACAGGCCTAGGATATCTACACCAAAATCTCTCTATCAATAAATGAATGTCCCGCTGACTTCCAAATCATTTTTCAGGAACGGTTGGCACATTTCATTTGACGTTGTCGTTGAATGTTTTTCTCTCTTCACTTCTGGCCGTCAGCAAAGATGCCTGTGTCTAGGTGGCAGGAGGGTGGGGTAGATACCACACCATATAATTAGAGTTCAAACGCTCTCATCTCACCTCCATTTCACTGTTCTTCTTGCCTCCTATGCAGTACTACTCCGCTCCCCCTGCGTACGACACCGTCCTGAAGCACCTCAACACAGCCTTCACAGTGCTCTTCTCCCTGGAGTGCATCATGAAGATTATGGCCTTTGGCTTAGTGGTGAGCTGAACGGCCGAAGTGCAGTTCACGAGCGGCACCTATGCTAAAGCTAAAGTCTAGTTCACGAGAGGCACCTATGCTAAAGCTAAAGTGCAGTTCACGAGAGGCACCTATGCTAAAGCTAAAGTGCAGTTCACGAGAGACACCTATGCTAAAGCTAAAGTCTAGTTCACGAGAGGCACCTATGCTAAAGCTAAAGTGCAGTTCACGAGAGGCACCTATGCTAAAGCTAAAGTCTAGTTCACGAGAGGCACCTATGCTAAAGCTAAAGTCTAGTTCACGAGAGGCACCTATGCTAAAGCTAAAGTGCAGTTCACGACAGGCACCTATGCTAAAGCTAAAGTGCAGTTCACGAGAGGCACCTATGCTAAAGCTAAAGTGCAGTTCACGAGCGGCACCTATGCTAAAGCTAAAGTGCAGTTCACGAGAGGCACCTATGCTAAAGCTAAAGTCTAGTTCACGAGCGGCACCTATGCTAAAGCTAAAGTCTAGTTCACGAGAGGCACCTATGCTAAAGCTAAAGTCTAGTTCACGAGAGGCACCTATGCTAAAGCTAAAGTCTAGTTCACGAGAGGCACCTATGCTAAAGCTAAAGTGCAGTTCACGAGAGGCAACTATGCTAAAGCTAAAGTGCAGTTCACGAGAGACACCTATGCTAAAGCTAAAGTCTAGTTCACGAGAGGCACCTATGCTAAAGCTAAAGTCTAGTTCCAGGAGGCACCTATGCTAAAGTTAAAGTCTAGTTCACGAGAGGCACCTATGCTAAAGCTAAAGTCTAGTTCACGAGAGGCACCTATGCTAAAGCTAAAGTCTAGTTCACGAGAGGCACCTATGCTAAAGCTAAAGTGCAGTTCACGAGATGCACCTATGCTAAAGCTAAAGTCTAGTTCACGAGAGGCACCTATGCTAAAGCTAAAGTCTAGTTCACGAGAGGCACCTATGCTAAAGCTAAAGTCTAGTTCACGAGAGGCACCTATGCTAAAGCTAAAGTCTAGTTCACGAGAGGCACCTATGCTAAAGCTAAAGTCTAGTTCACGAGAGGCACCTATGCTAAAGCTAAATTGAATGTAGCATTATCCAGGACTTATGTCTGGTCATGTTCATGGTTGATGATATATGGCAAAAATACAAAAACAAAGGCAGACTATCGATAACTTGTTGTCCCCTCACAGAACTACTTTCGGGACACATGGAACATCTTTGACTTCATCACCGTGTTGGGCAGCATAACGGAGATTGTGGTGGATTTGCAGGTAATGCTGAAGTCCTGGGGACATGGAAGTTATGAAGAGGGTTCAGGTGCTTAGAAATGATTCAGGGTTATAGATTCAATGAGAAGGGAGTCAGTCTGCCTGTGCCCAGATGGGGCTGTCCTCGGCTCCCGATAATTATTCTCTCTGCGATTTAACCACTCTCTCCTCCTTCTGCCTTCTCCTCACCTCAGTCAATCAACACCTTCAACATGAGCTTCCTGAAGCTGTTCCGAACGGCCCGGCTCATCAAAGCAAGGCTACACCATCCGCATCCTTCTCTGGACCTTTGTGCAGTCATTCAAGGTGAGCGCTGCTGGCTACTCCTG
>NC_045176.1:5469650-5472150 GCF_900700415.2 Clupea harengus
AGACGACGGGGCCACCCAGCAGACCGAGGTTCGGGTCAGGGAGGCCTCGTGGGATGCCGGAGGAGAAGAGGAGGAGGAGGAGGAGGAGGAGGAGGCGGTGAAGGGAGGGGGGGCGGATACAGACAGGGACAGCGACGACTACGTGTGCGCGGTCCCGCGGCGCTACCCCTCGGAGCCCTACCTGGCGCTGCCGGACGACGAGCACAGCCCCGACCCCTCGGCGCCCATGGAGACGCTCACCTTCGAGGCGGCCGTGGCCACCAGCCTGGGCCGCGCCAACACGGTCAGCGCCTCGGTGCGCACGCGCTCCCGCCTCGGCTGGCAGATCCCCAACGGACACTTCCGGAAGCGGCTGGCCCAGAGCGCCTCCACGGCCGGCTGCCCGGTCCTCAGTGACACGGAGGAGGATGACAAGTGCTAGAGGGGGGGCGGGAAAGGAGGAACAGAGGGGAGAGGAGCAGAGAGAGAGAGAGAGAGAGGGAAAGAAAGAAAGAGAGAGAGAAAGAGAAAGAGCCATAGCACACTCGCAAGATCAAATGTGCAATTAGACTCCAAACAGAGAAGATGTATACATAGGACATTAACACACAAACCAACTGAAACTGCAAAACTGATGTTTAGTTTGGACGGAGATCGGAGAAGACAGGCAATAGTTACTGTTGGCATGAGATGTGTAAGTGCACGAGTAATGTTCTGTGCACTGTTGCTGTTGTTTGTGTTGAAAGGCTGCTGCCTAGGGCCTCAGACTCCAGTGTTTGAAGTGGTCAGAGAGATGAGTTACCAAACACTGGGACTCATGTGGAACATGGCATCGCACAAAAAGAATGCCCTTTAAATGAATAGTATCAAAAGGTGATATCTTAGATGTAGATGTTGGATAGATTGAAGTACAATATTGCATTACATCAAGTGTATTTATTATTATAAATTGCAATTGAATTCTGAAGGTATTCATGTAATATACTGCTTCAGGGTAAATGTGCAGATATTGTGAGAGACTGTGTGTATGTGAGTGTGTGTATGTGACTGTGTGTATGTGACGTGTATGTGAGTGAGTGTGTGTATGTGAGTGAGTGTGTGTATGTGACTGTGTGTATGTGAGTGAGTGAGTGTGTGTATGTGTATTTCAGGGAGAGACAGAGAGATGTATGTGTATCTTGTGTTGTACATCACATAAAGGGAACAAAAGTCTAAAAGCCATGATTATGAATATTTAATTTGTATAGCCTATAATTGGCAAGCCATCTACCTGACTCGATGGGAAGTCTCCACACACAGCACACACTTTACACTTTGATTAGATATTTAGACGGGATGACACAAAAATAATCCAAGCACTGCCACAGGGAATACTTGGTTTTAATCTGTAAAAAAAAAATGAATTCTGTATGTGTAGGTCCCAGGTGTAATTCCTAATGAATGGTTCTTGATTTAACTTTGGTTAGGTGTCAAGTCGGACCAAACTTGCAATAGACTTCTGCTCGTGTGTGAGCGGCAACGTGTAAATACATGATTAAACTCCATGATGTGCAAATTCCCTTATTGTTTAATAATACAGAGGTATTGCTGTCCACGGGCCTCCTATCGATCCACTTGTACAGTATCATTACTTTTTCGTAACTTTACGTGTGATCAATTTTATCAACAACGCCATACATATGTATAAAAGCTAAGTGAAAGATTTTTTTTGCCTGTTTGTTTATTAAGACATTTTGGATCTCTGCTGTACAGTCTTGCACCATCAGCAGCATCCTGTATCCTGGTTCCACAGTTCAGAGTTATGTTGTTCATCCGAAACACAGGGGATTAAAGGGATACCTTCAGCTGCTCGCCTCATCCTATAGAGATGTTCCCTGCTTGTTTTTAATCTGTGACACGCTGGGGAGAGCCGGCGCACACGAGCTCCAGCTGCTGAGAGAACGCGGTGCCCTGCTTACTTGTCTGCTGGTCGCTCTGTCAGTCACAGGAAGCATGTGAAGAATAATCCAGCTCTGTTATCTTACTGACTGACTGCTGCTGCTGCTGGGACGGTCCACCAAGTGCGCTGGCACATAAAAAAAAAAGCTAGAAGACACTGTGACCTCGAAAGGAAAGGATTGTGCACTGCAAATTTAGAATATGTTTCTGTGGTGATTCTATGTTTCAGTTTTTAATGTAAAGGACCAACTAAGTGAATTGATGCCCTGTAATAAAGGGAAAGCCCAGTCTGATATAGAGCCTGTTGTTTATTGACTGTGGAGGCACTATTATACATGTATATATATGATTTATATATTATTATGAGTCACTTATATATGTATATATATATTATTATGAGGCACTATTGCACTGATTAACGCCCCATCGTTTATTGCATGCGCCTTCACTGTTAAACAGAAGGAACAAACAAAAACAAAATAAGGTGCAGGCTTATGCAGGAACATTCTTCAACGATTTCATTTGTATCCTAGAATGATATACATATGTGTTTGTATGACAGGAAGACTTCCATCGATATTCA
>NC_045176.1:5477150-5487150 GCF_900700415.2 Clupea harengus
CTCTTCACAGCAGTGCAGTGATGGTGGCCGGAGTAAGCACAGAAGGGACGGGGGGAAAGATCAACTCAGGGTCCCTCCCCATGCACTGTGGCAGCCACCTCAAGTTCATTTGCATCCATCTGTGACGCCAAATGTGTGATCCATCATCACAAGCAGAAAACAAAACTTGTCTTTCCCAGTTTAAAATGGCCCTTACAGTGCCTTGCATAAGTACCCCCCCCCCCCCCCCTTTGCTGTGAAACCCCTAACTAAGATCAGGTGCAACCAATTGCCTTCAGAAGTCACATCATTAGTTAAATAGAGTCCACCTGTGTGCAAATTAATCGCAATATAAATACACCTGTTCCGTGAAGGCCTCAGAGTTTGTTAGAGAACATTACTTAACAAACAGCATCATGGAGACCAAGGAGCTCACCAAACAGGTCAGGGATAAAGTTGTGGGAAAGTACAAAGCAGGATTAGGTTTATTAAAAAAATATCCCAATCCTTGAATACCTCACACTGCACCATTAGATCCATCATTAGAAAATGGAAAGAATATGACACAACAGCAAATCTACCAAGAGAAGGCTGACGGACCGGGCAAGGAGAACATTAATCAGAGAAGCAACCAAGAGGCCAATGGTAACTCTGGAGGAGCAACCAAGAGGCGAATGGCAACTCTGGAGGAGCTGGAAAGATCCACAACTCAGGTGGGAGAATCTGTCAACAGGACAACTATTAGTCGTGCACTCCAAAAATCTGGCCTTTATGGAAGAGTGTCAAGAAGAAAGCCGTTGCTGAAAGAAAGCCATGATAAATCCTGTTTGAAGTTTGCCACAAGCCATGTGGGAGACAGCAAACATGTGGAAGAAGGTACTCTGGTCAGATGAGTCTAAAATCGAACTTTTTGGCCCTGGTGCCAAACGCTATGTGTGGCGGAAACCCAATACTGCACATCCCCGTGAGCACACCATCCCCACAGTGAAACACGGTGGTGGCAGCATCATGCTGTGGGGATGCTTTTCATCAGCAGGTACTGGGAAACTGGTCAGGATTTAAGGCAAGATGGATGGAGCCAAATACAGGGCAATTATTGAAGAAAGACTTGACACTGAGGCCGAGGTTCACCTTCCAGGAGGACGATGACCCTAAGCATACAGCCAGAGCTACACGGGAATGATTTAGGGCAAAGAATGTTAATGTCTTAGAATGGCCCAATCCAATTGACAATCTGTGACGAGACTTGAAAACTGCTGTTCACAGACCAGCAATCCAATCTGACTGAGCTTGAGCTATTTTGCCAAGAAGAGTGGGCAAAAATTGCAGTCTCTAGATGTGACATACCCAAAAAGACTTGCCGCTGTGATTGCAGTGAAAGGTGGTTCTACTAAGTATTGACTCGGGGGGGGGGGGGGGGGATACTTGTGCATCCAACAAGATGTCTGCTTTTTTGTCTTAATTATTGTTTGTGTCACAACAAAAAGTATTTTGCACCTTCAAAGCACTATGCATTTTGTGTTAATCAAGTGGTAAAAAGCCCAATCAAATCAATTTGAATTCCAGGGTGTAACACTGCAAAATGTGGAAAAGTCCAAGAGGGGTGAATACTTATGCAAGGCACTGTAAATGATTGCACTGAGAACAAGGTCTGGATAATAATGTTGTAATGATGAATGGACTTTCACAGCTGTAAGGAAATCATTACCTTGCTACATTCTTAAAACTGTATAAAAGAACAAAGGGCGTCAAGTTGTGTGTGATATCATGATAATATTTGGAAATGTACATTCCAGTTGCTGTACACCTACCAGTAGTGCTCAAATAAATTCCATTGTAGCTCACCACTCTTCACAATGACCGTGTTACCCTCAGTGGCCGCTTGGGGAAGTGTTGTTAAAACAAATCGACATTGACTGTACTCTCGCGGTATTTCAGGTTGCGAATCGTGACCTGCACAAAACTTGTTGCTCCTGCAAGACATTTGTGCAACTCCAGTGCTGGCCAAAGGGATACCTTACAGGTTGGCTCTAATGTCGTCTTTGGTCCAGGTTTGAATGGCTTTGGGCAGTCTAATGGGTTTGATTCAGTTCGTAGAGTTAGCAATGGCATGCCAGACGCTATCACATGTAGCCCACTATTGCTTCTCTACGGCATTTTCACATATGGCTTGCGTCATTGTATTATTGTGAGACAGGCATCAAAACCATTATGTCGATAACGCTGATTACGCTGCGTATTACAGCTACATTGCGGAATGTTTGTTGAAGGCAGATACCATCGATGCTGCCGGGTAGCAGAAGCGTAGAATCAAAGCGCTTATCGAACCATTGCACTAATCATTTTGCATTCTTTATGTAACGTTACCATTCCAAAAACCTTATGCGAAGTGAGAATTCGGGTTAGGATAACTAGTTGCAACAGCACTCTTTTAATTTGATAGAGTAGGTCTATGTCTACTCTAAACTAACCTTTGCCCCTCAGTCTGTGTCTTTTTCTTCTTCATGCTTCATAAATGTTAACCATTATACCTTGTGCGTAGGCTATTACCAATAAAGTCATACAAATTTAGGGCAAATTTAGATTGCAGTCATCTCTTCTGCTCCACCAGACAAGATGACAGCTTTAAGTGGGAAGGTGCAGACGGTGCTCGGGCTGTTGGATCCAGCCCAGCTGGGCCGCACCATGACCCACGAACACCTGACCATGACCTTCGAGTGCTGCTACGTCCCCCCGCCGACTGGAGACGATGCGGTGTCGGAGGCGCCCTTTGAGATGCGGAATATGCACTGGCTTCGACAGAACCCGTACAGCAGCCAGGAGAACCTATTGCTCTGCCAGGAGATCGAGGCGGTCCGAGATGAGCTGCAGTACTACCGGCAGGCAGGAGGGGGCACCATCGTGGAGAACACGACCACAGGCATCACACGGAACCTTCCCTCACTGAAGCAGCTGGCGAAGGACACTGGCGTTAACATCATAGCGGGTGCTGGGTTCTACGTTGATGTGACTCATTCGGACGAGACCCGGAAAATGACCGTGGAGAAGGTGTGTGACCTAAATATATCTCATTGTCAGGCTTGTTTAGTGAGTGGCACCATGAACACCGGCCTAATCAGAATATGAGTCACTTTAATTTCACTAGAGAGAACTTTTTTTCAGCCAATGTTCATGCCTTAGGTTAAGCCATGCTCACTGTTTTCATGAGGTATAGTAAATCAACACAAACTAACATCCATATTCTAACCCCCCCCCCCCCCCCCCCCCCTTTCAAAAGCTGACTGACATCATCGTGAGCGAAATCCTCCACGGCGCGGATGGTACAGACATCCGCTGCGGAGTCATTGGCGAGATCGGTACCAGCTGGCCAATCACAGAGAGCGAGAAAAGGGTGCTCCGGGCCACTGCACACGCCCAGTCCCAGCTGGGCTGCCCCGTCATCATCCACCCGGGCCGGCACACCACCGCCCCCACGGAGGTGGTGCGCATCCTGCAGGAGGCCGGCGGAGACATCTCCAAAACGGTCATGTCACACCTGGACAGGTGAGCCCTCGCCGGAGCTCAGCGTGGCTGTGGAAGAGGAAGATGATATGGGGGTGATGAAGTTCGTCAGAAATACTTGTTTAAGCACATAAAACTACCGAAGTCCCGTCTCTTTTCAGGCCACTTAAGTATATTTATAAATAGACCTTTGTAGTTTGTAGCAATGGTTTTGAATTGAAGACCTCTGTGAGCATGGAAAGACAATGGATCAGGGAAGATCAAAAAAATGATTAAGAAAATACTGACAGCTGTGCCCTTAAAAAGTCATTTTCACTCCAAATGGCAAATCAGTGGAAGCATTGAGGTATTTCTACAGTGTTAATTGGAGCCACTCCTTGCTGTGGGCTACGACTCCATTGTGTCATTCCATCTCAGGCTGTGTAGCATCCGCCCGAGGTGATCTTTAACTGTGCTGTGTAGCATCCGCCCGAGGTGATCTTTAACCGTGCTGCTGTTCATAGCATCCACCTGAGGTGATCTTTAACTGTGTCTCTGTTCATAGCATCCACCTGAGGTGATCTTTAACTGTGCTGTGTAGCATCCACCTGAGGTGATCTTTAACTGTGCTTCTGTTCCTCAGGACCATCTTTGACTGTGCTTCTGTTCCTCAGGACCATCTTTAACTGTGCTTCTGTTCCTCAGGACCATCTTTGACTATGGCGAGCTGCTGGAGTTCGCCAAGCTGGGCAGCTATCTGGAGTACGACCTGTTCGGAACGGAGATGCTGGACTACCCCTTTGACCTGGAGATTGACATGCCCAGTGACAGTCAGAGGGTGCAGGCGTGAGTAGGCCTTGGTGTCATGCCTGGGGACGGGTAGGCTGCACCTCTGATGGGGTTTCTACTGGTGTTGGTGCGTGGGTGTTGTGGAGTCCCAACCCCTAGTGTATGGCGTCATTTTAGTGTCAAAACTCACACACGCGAGGAAGCGTGTATTCGAGCAACTTTCAGGTTTTCGCGAGCGTGAATTTCATCTGCGCACTCAATTTTAGCAGCTGCAAGAGGAAATTCAACAACTGCGAGCGCAGAGACTGTCATACGCTCTCGCGAAAACTGGATCTGCTTGCTCGAATGTATCATACGCTCTCGCGAAAAGTTTATCTGCTCGCTCGAGTTATGAGTTTTGACACTGTGTGGGCGGGAGTTTTGACACTGTGTGGGCGGGAACCAAAGCAGGACAGGCTCTTCTCTGATTGGTCCTGATTTGACAGCAGGAGAGTCTCATATTCACGACAACCGTTTACCAAACTCCGTTATGTATTTGTATGGTGAAGACTGATATTTAATCACCAACCGAAGTAACGGTGCGTCACCTTAGACAGCTGTGGCTACAAATGTAAAGTAATTGCCCTGATCTTTGGGTAGTTTGGGACGTGTAGAAAACAATGTGTGTGCGTGGCCGACAGATTTGCGGACCTTCCAGAGAAAATGCCAAGCAACTTACAAACTGCTGCTCAGTGTCAGCTACAATGTTTAGTGTCTGGAAACATAGGTGCCACCTTCACCCTTAAAGATATGCATATTATCAACCTTCACCCTTAAAGATATGCATATTATCAACCTTTATGCAATATTATCAACTGGCTCTTTGCTGATGAACCCTTTTTGAAACAATATTTGGATTTTGCCAATATGTATCTGTGTATATATAGATAATAATAAATCATTCTGTTATTCCAGGTTATCCTTCCTTGTGAAGGAGGGCTATGAGGACAGGATTGTTATCGCGCATGACATTCACACCAAGAACCGCTTGACCAAATACGGGGGCCACGGCTACTCGCACATTCTGAAGAACATCGCGCCCAAGATGCTGACCAGAGGTATATCCCAGGGCCAGGTGGACAAGATCCTGATCCATAACCCGAAGCACTGGCTCACATTCAAGTGAATCTATTTTTATACACATTAGATATGTAGTAAACAGAAATGAATGGATGAAATCGTATCACTTATGATTAAATAAAAGCATTTTTATTTTCAATGCCATCACAGAGAGTAATAAATGCCTAATAAAGCCGTTCTTGCACAGGACCTTAAATTAAAGGCACTATATGATCAACCAATGCATTGGGTTTTCGCACTGTATTTTGCCTGTAGAGAATAGTGTGTGCTCAGTTAGGGGTCCTCTAGGATTGACCTTGAAAAAAGTATTGTTGAGTTTAAAGGTGCACAGTGGAGACTAGGCTGTTTTATTTATCTCAGCTAAAAATGAAAAACAGCACCGACAGCCTTTTATATTCTAATAAAGGGCTGAATATTAAAGTGATTAAAGATAAACGCTTTTACAATAGGAGAAATATTAGTAACCTTTCAGTGTTCACAAATCCTGTTTGGCTGTGAATGCCATACAATGGTGATGCTGTGAATGCCTTTCCAAATTCAATTTCCAAGTACACAAAGCAATAATTAAACTGGCCGTAATTGCATATTTCAAATGGTGCTACAAAAATGTGTTGCTGACTTTATAAGCTTTTTTTCTGCTTTATTTGATTGTTTTATAATACGATTTCTTGTGCAAAGCTGCATCCCTCTCCCTCGCAAACAAATGGACATCATAGAAGAGTGTCATGCTATAAAAAAGAATTTCTGTTATTAATCACCTTTTTGGTCTGTGTGTGTTTATTGTGGAATCAGTCTTACGTAACAATATTTGTCATCCTCCATTCATTGACAGTCGTTTAATCAGTGAGTGCTCAAATGGGAACGTATTGAAGAGCTCAGTCATCAGTTTGGCAGCATAGTCCACAGCGGCTCTTGATGAAGGCAACACATCGTGTCTCTGCCAGCTCCTGCCAGGAAAGCATTTGTTGTGCTCCTGCTTATACTGGGAGCAGGAGACAGACATGGAAGGCAGATACTTGCAGACCATTCAATGACTTTTATTTATTGTATACATCATGTTTGGAATCATATTTATCCCATGGGCAGAGGTAAAGACTCGCTACACTTTCAGTGCAGGTTTATGATAGATAGATGATAGATGGATACTTTATTAATCCCGAGGGAAATTTATGTCAGTTTATTAGTTCAAACCTAAACAATACAACACGCCACCTGTTGTACCACATGGGTTCTTTTAATGGTAACGCCATGGCATTATGCGCAGAAAAAGAAACTTCATCATGAACCAGCCATATGTGTACACACAGTATATTCTGCTTTAATGAACCTATCCTTTCATCGGTGCACACTCAGTTTACAATCCAATGCTTTCAGCTACATGTCATGACGGATACAATACAAAACAAAGGATTGTCAATGCAGATGGTATTTTTTTACATACACATTGTCAACATTATTCATGACAGAACACTGAAATGTAGGGTTGAAACCACAGACATACTTCCTAGAAAGGTTTTTTATTGCAAATCCTGCTGCACCACTAATTGTCCACTAACTCTGTGCCAAACAAGGAGGTGATGTCATTAGAGGTCAGTCAAATATGGTCTTAAGCCTCGTGGTTCAAGTACTTGGTTAGACAGCCTCCAGGGACTAGCTGTACCTGGTGAATACCTGGATTTTTCAGAGAATGCGGGATTGCTGGATTTTGTAGCACAGGAATCATTCCCTATACAGAGTGCAATATTTAAAAACTTTATTCAGTATATGTTTACACTATTTTATCCACTTTTCTCAAGTGAGACTATCCCCATTTCATTTCATTCAACAATATGGAATTAATTCGTGCGTTTTAGGATACCAAAACGTTTCAGATGTTTTGACCAAAACATTTGCAATTGAGTAGAGTAGTACAGCTGGTAGTCAGTATTTATTTCCAGTTGTTGCTTTGTAATTACAAGGGGAGACCATTTCAAGAAATGTGAACGAATGTGCTTTAATCAGCATATATCATGAAGCCAGAGAAGGTGCTGTACTTGTTGTTGTTGCCACCGTGAGCCTTGCCGCCATCCAGCTTGATGTAGATCTCGTCACCAGGTTCGAGATGGAGAATGACACTATTGCTGGCATAATCGTAATTCTGGTCAGCATCTTGCGCTATGGCGCTTGCCCGAACCTGAAAGAACACCAAACAAAGTCCACTGTTGTTGTTACAAGTCCATCAAAATCATTTTAGTTCAAATGCATTATTTCACCTTCTGTTGCTTGACAAGGCTATACCCACACAATCTCTATCGGTGTTCGTTTGGATATTGTTTTAAACAATCTCTGATTCTGTTTTACTGTCGACTTTGTGGCTATACTGACCTAAAATCCTGCATTCCTACCTGATGGTTTTTGCAAAGATCAGCCCACATGCTGGTCCCGTCACCTCCGCGCATCAGTACGTGGTATACGAAGAAATAGATTCCCGGAATTGAACAGGTGAATTTGCCTGTTGTGGGATCATAGTGGTTGCCGAGATTGGTGACCACATCGTCGAATTTTAACACTTCGTAGCCCTCGTGTTGTTTTTTAAGCCCCGCGTAAAAGGCGATTTTGGGCATGGTGTTATACGTCGCTGCGCTAATGCCATTGGTTTCTGCGCTTTCTCCCGGTGGTCCCGGTAATCCAGGTGGTCCCGGTTCTCCCATTTCTCCCGGGGGCCCTGGTGGACCCGGTTGACCTCTGGGGCCAATCCTTCCTATGCGCCCTGACTCACCCTTGGGGCCCCGGGCATAAGGCGGTGGAGATTGGATCAAATGATTGTCGCGGGCAGTGTTGGCTGAGGCAGATGCTGGAGACTTCGTTCCATACGGATCACACACCATCCGACAGGCGCCGAGCATCTCATAACTCGCTGAGGTCCCAGCTGAGTTTACCAGGAAAGGTATTAAAATCACCAGCACCAGTACCATGACAACACCCAAAACACCGGTCGTGATCATTCGCGCCCTGCTGGCCAGTCTTGTTAGGGCTGGGCGCTCCCCCTGAATGTTTTTACGCGAAATCTTGCTATATTAGTGATACTCCGGTTATAAGAAAAACGCTATTCCTTTTTAAATCAACCACTTAAACATGTGTTAGTTAACTTTTGTTTGATATGAACTCAAAGTTGAAATCCTTGTCCTCTGTGCATCAGCAGCCACCCAAGCCGATATCCAGAAATTAAAGTCCGTATGTAAGAGAGGTGAGAGCGTGTGGATTCAGTATTTTGAGAAAACAAGTTGATCACATTGCTTGTGATTCAGAGTGAGAGACAGAGAGAGAGAGAGAGAGAGAGAGAGAAAGAGAGAGGGAGGGGCAGTAGAAAAAGACACGAGGTTCTGGCAATTAAGACTCTATTGTCTGCAGTAATCTGAATCAGACTCTGTAAGCCTGAAGATAGATTTTTTTTAAATATGTTCACTTTACATTTACATTTAGTCATTTAGCAGACATTGAAGGATGCCTGATAATCCCATACACTGTGCATTAGTATTTATTCACTCACTCACACACACACACACACACACACACACACACACACACGCACACACAAGTATTTTAACATAAAGCAACAGAGCTGGGATTAGCATGTAGGACGCATCAGGTAATTCTGTGCCAGGTGTGGAGAACAGAGGTTCCCTGAACAGTATCATTCCAGGGCTCCCCTGTCTCATCCAAGGTCACCTCAACAGTTGTTTACTCTGGATGATGCTGTGGTATAGGGAGTGTGTGGAGTTGTTTATTCTGTATGATGCTATGATATAGAGAGTGTGTGGAGTTGTTTATTATGATGCTGTGATATAGGGAGTGTGTGGAGTTGTTTATTCTGTATGATGCTGTGATATAGAGAGTGTGTGGAGTTGTTTATTCTGTATGATGCTGTGATATAGGGAGTGTGTGGAGTTGTTTATTCTGTATGATGCTGTGATATAGAGAGTGTGTGGAGTTGTTTATTCTGTATGATGCTGTGATATAGAGAGTGTGTGGAGTTGTTTATTCTGTATGATGCTGTGACATAAGGAGTGTATGCAGAGTGCACAACCCTGCAGCTGTCAGCCTGTTCACTACCTGCACTGTGAAGTCTTTATGGACAGTGGTGGCAGTCACCCAACACAGAGAGAGACACAAAACCAGTGATAGCAGATAGATGATCAAATTATTGTGTATCTGCATACAGTATGTGTTAGAAAAAGCGCATGAGGTGCTATTTACATTTCACTCCTGCTTGGAACCTCTGAACACCCCCCCCCCACACACACACACACACACACACACACACACACACACACACACACACACACACACACACACACACACACACACACACTCACACACACACACACACACACACACACACACACACACACACTTACGTTTGAATGGCCCATCTGAGTGAGTCAGTGTGCACAGACTGGACCCGTTCGGGTTGGCACAGGCCACTACTGAGTCAGCACTATTGGCGATTGTCCTGATAGTGAGTCACGTGGCCACCTCGCCACGGCTGCACAACAGAGCTCTGGCTGACAGCGCCCGTGCCAGCTGACGGCACCCGTGCCATTTCAAACTTTCTTTTGCTGTCAGTTTTCGGGGCAACTGTACTGACAAACTG
>NC_045176.1:5492150-5629650 GCF_900700415.2 Clupea harengus
TGTCTACTGAGAGGATAGGTAACAAATGTCCATACATAATATTTAGAACAGGGAGTAATGGTATCATGGTGGATACACATGAGAATGGCCCATTGATTATTGCTCTACTTGGCAGAGAGACTGTGACAAGTCTGACTCCCAGTGGCAAAAAGAAATAACAACCTCTCACCACAGCTGACTACTTCTGCCAGAAACAGGCTTAGAGTCCACTTAAAGACACACAAAAGAGAAGGGATACATTTTTAATCACAAAAATGTATAAAACAGCTATACACTGGTTTACACAAAGAAGGCACAATTGCACAACAATGTAATGCCACATTTTCGTTTCTTTTAGACATGTCATTATCCTTCATATCCACCATGTGCATACTTTTACTCTCGTCCTGGAATATGTTCCTGATGTAGTCTGCCACATTACAGTACCAAAAGAGTGACATTGAAAATGATACACACATAGTGTTGTCACAGTTATCTCTCACTTTATCTTTCTCCTTCTATCACACACACACACACACACACACACACACACACACACACACACACACACACACACACACACACACACACACACACACACACACTTACATACATAAACATACACACATCACACTTTTCAGGTCAGTTGGTGCCATTCCCTCTATGTGAAGACTTAGTGTAATATATCAGCTAAGTCTAATCGATATGTTAAATTGAATCTCATTTTTAAAAACAAATAAAAATGCCGCCTCATATCCATGTTAATCAGAAGGTCAAAGGATAGCTAGAGCTAAGCAAACTTGATTCCTTTCTGGCATAACCATAGCCCCTACATGCCCTGTGTTTGGCAGTAAAATGGCCCTGAGCAAGGCACCCGGTGAGTTAATAATTGTGGCACTTGTGGCTGGTCAAGTCAAGTAATTTAAGATGGGTGCCTCTGATTGGTCAAATGAGTTAAGAAGGCTCTCACTGACTGGTCACAGAGACCTCAATATTAGGAGTACTGCTGGGTGAATCTCTGGTGAAACTCCTTCAATTTGCTGAGCAGAATCTGCAGCTTGTCAACTGGAGGTAGAATGGTCATTCTGCATTTACCAGACAGGAGAGAGAGAGAGAGAGAGAGAGAGAGAGAGCGAGAGAGAGAGAGAGAGAGAGAGAGAGAAATAAAGCTGTTAGGATGATTACACAAGCTACAGGCAACAAGCTCCTTAGTATGACACTGATAATGATACTCTTAGAGCGTGTATGCTGCTGGGCCTGACCCTCCATTGAGAAAGGAGCAGCTTGGAGGCTCACCTGAAGTGGTAGGTGCCATCTCTCTGGCCAAAGCCACTCACCTGAAGTGGTAGGTGCCATCTCTCTGGCCAAAGCCACTCCCTGGGACCAGGCATATCCCCGTCTCCTCCAGCAGCTTCATGCAGTACAGCATGTCTGGAGCCTGCCCTTTCTCCTGCACACACACACACAGACACACACACACACAGACACAGACACAGACACAGACACAGACACAGACACAGACACAGACAGACAGACAGACAGACAGACAGACAGACAGACAGACAGACACACACACACACACACACACACACACACAATCAATCAATCAATCAATCAATCAATCAAAAGATGTAAAACAGCACAATTGGAGCAGGCACCACAGCAGTCCAAAATTTCCAGTAATTCCCTTAGAGGGAGGCCAGGGACAAGGGAGAGCATAAGGACTTGTGCCCAGTGCGTGGTGCCAACCCTGGCACGTGCCCAGTGCGTGGTGCCAACCCTGACACGTGCCCAGTGCATAGTGCCAACCCTGACCTTTGCCTCCTTGACGGCGCGCTCTGGCAGCGTGATGCGGGGGAAGGAGTACATGGCGCCCTGCACCGGGTTACAGGCGATGCCTGGCACCGTGTTCAGGATCTGCTCCGTCAGCTTGGCCTTCTCCGCCAGGGTGCTCAGCACGCCAGTGCGCTCCTAGACACGGGAAACGGGAGGATGAGGGCTTGAGAGAAGAATGGTGCCATGGCAACTGAGCTGGAGCCACTCAGGGTTCTCTCTTTCTAAATTCCAACTCAACTGTGGATGGAAACCCATTCTTCCAGATGCAAGAATATTAAAAGATGCAATATACCTCAAATTGCATTTCATTTCTCACCATTACAGCTTAACTTCTTGTATTGCAATGCAATATCTTGTAATTTTGTGGCATTAAGAATATGTCACGAATTCAAGGACAATGCAAAGGTCACAATCAAAAGAAATGGAATTGCAGTCCTACATTTAAATCCATTGCATAAATTGTGCATTGCATAAATCTTTCCTCACACGTGGCGTGAGTACGATTATCACCTCTCACCTCTGACAAGCGCTATCAAAACAAGGAGCTGATAATTGCACACATTCACACAGCAATTAACCACATAGGGGTGTGAGGGATAAACAGGAGAAGAAAACAGGAAAGAAAAAAAAGGAAGCCAGATAGATGGGGGGGAAAGAGCGATGGCAGACAGACAGATAGAGCAGATAGACGGGAGGGAAAGAGCGATGGCAGACAGACAGATAGACGGGAGGGAAAGACAGGTGGCAGACAGACAGATAGAGCAGATAGACGGGAGGGAAAGACAGGTGGCAGACAGACAGATAGAGCAGATAGACGGGAGGGAAAGAGCGATGGCAGAGAGACAGATAGAGCAGATAGACGGGAGGGAAAGAGCGGTGGCAGACAGACAGGTAGAGCAGATAGACGGGAGGGAAAGAGCGGGGGCAGACAGACAGATAGACGGGAGGGAAAGAGCGGGGGCAGACAGACAGGTAGAGCAGATAGACGGGAGGGAAAGAGCGATGGCAGACAGACAGATAGAGCAGATAGACGGGAGGGAAAGAGCGATGGCAGACAGACAGATAGAGCAGATAGACGGGAGGGAAAGAGCGATGGCAGACAGACAGATAGAGCAGATAGACGGGAGGGAAAGAGCGATGGCAGACAGACAGATAGACAGGAGGGAAAGAGCGGGGGCAGACAGACAGATAGAGCAGATAGACGGGAGGGAAAGAGCGATGGCAGACAGACAGATAGAGCAGATAGACGGGAGGGAAAGAGCGATGGCAGACAGACAGATAGAGCAGATAGACGGGAGGGAAAGAGCGATGGCAGACAGACAGATAGAGCAGATAGACGGGAGGGAAAGAGCGATGGCAGACAGACAGATAGAGCAGATAGACGGGAGGGAAAGAGCGATGGCAGACAGACAGATAGAGCAGATAGACGGGAGGGAAAGAGCAGTGGCAGACAGACAGATAGAGCAGCAGCAGACAGACAGATAGACGGGAGGGAAAGAGAGGTGGCAGACAGACAGATAGACAGGAGGGAAAGAGCGGGGGCAGACAGACAGATAGAGCAGATAGACGGGAGGGAAAGAGCGATGGCAGACAGACAGATAGAGCAGATAGACGGGAGGGAAAGAGCGATGGCAGACAGACAGATAGAGCAGATAGACGGGAGGGAAAGAGCGATGGCAGACAGACAGATAGAGCAGATAGACGGGAGGGAAAGACAGGTGGCAGACAGACAGATAGAGCAGATAGACGGGAGGGAAAGAGCGGGGGCAGACAGACAGATAGAGCAGATAGACGGGAGGGAAAGAGCAGTGGCAGACAGACAGATAGAGCAGCAGCAGACAGACAGATAGACGGGAGGGAAAGACAGGTGGCAGACAGACAGGTAGAGCAGCAGCAGACAGACAGGTAGAGCAGGGACTGACCTTCATGAAAGTGGTGTAGGAGGGCTCCCCAGGCTGAGGCGGGTTCACCACAAGGCCCATGAGGGCCTGGCCGGGGACGGGGGGGCACAGGCGCACGGACACCAGCTTGGAGAGCTGCTCCTTCACCTCGGGGTCCAGGTTGATCACCTCCATGTAGCCCCCTCGGAAACCACACCTGCAGGCATTAAACAAGACCAGGAGAAGACAAAATAGATTAATTTACATGTGATGGCATTTTTTGCGCATGTCTCTGCATAAAACAATGAAGGACTTTATGATGTGCATAAAACAATAAAGCAGAGAGGCTTTCCACACTTTGTTGTGCACTGAGAGTTGTCAGTACAGTTGCCCCGAAAACTGACTGCGAAAGAAAGTTTGAAGTGTGTGTGTCTGTGTGTGTGTGTGTGTGTGTGTGTGTGTGTGTGTGTGTGTGTGTGTGTGTGTGTGTGTAGTGAACTGTCTGCTTACTCTCCCATGTAGCACTTGGAGGTGGAGTGGAAGGATGCCAGCTCCACAGTGTTGGAATACTCTGGTCCCATTTCAAACAAGACCTTCTTGAAGGAATGGAACTGGCAACCATCTGCATACACATTATCCTGATACACCTGAGAGAGAGCGAGGGGGGGGGGGGGGGGAGATATTGTCACAACACTTACACAAACGGAGAAAACATTCCAAAAATCCCATGGCGATATCAGTGGGGCATGTGCGTGAGAGGGGCCGTGTCCTACCTCGTCGGCCATAAGGAAGAGATCCTCTTTGGCAGCGAATCGGATCACATCCTCAATGCACTGCCTGCTTTGAACCTGGCCTGGAAAAGATACAGAGGGGTTTAGGTCTTCCTTTACTGTCATAAGCCTAAAATGCAAGCGCAATGAGATCTTCAAATCATTACATCATCAGTCACAAAACGATGGCTCAGTGCTATCGCTGTTTTGCTCCATCTGAGCCAGCTTAGTTAACCCAAAGTGCTTCACTGTGGTAGAGGAACTGTGTCGGTAAGAAAAAAATGAGGCGGTAGGCAGGCCATGCTGAAGCTCCCTTCCTTCTGTGGGATGTGATGTCAGCACAGTGGGTGCATACCCGTGGGGTTGCCCGGGTTGATGATGCAGAGCGCGCGGGGGTTGCAATGCTGCCTGGCGGCCTCTAGAGAGCGCTGCAGCTCACTGATGTCCAGGCCCCAGCACTTCTCCTCATCCAGGTAGTAGTTGACCTGCACGGCTCCCAGCTCGGCCAGGGCTGCCGAGTAGAGCGGGTACTGGGGGATGGAGATCATGATGCCGGTGCGGCTCCGGCCCTCGCCCGCCACCAGCAGCTTCAGCATGGTCTGACCGGGGGAGGGGGGGCAAGAGAGCGGGGGTAAGTAAGTAAGTAAGTAAGTAAGAAAGACTTTATTTATTTCATACAAGACTTTCGGTTCAAAGTGCTTTACATAAAATCAATAAAAAACAAGCAGCAAGAGCAATGCATGGAGTAAAATAATGATCAACGTCGTATCAGAACCGGGTAAGACTGACAGAGGAGGCTTCCCTACAGCCCACAGGCTCAATGATCAGGGTCGCTAAGGCTGCACACATACAACTGAACTGAACATACAGGAAGTGGATTAAAGGGTTAGAAGTGTAAAGCAGGAGGCTGGGGTGAGAGGTCATGACGAGTGTGAGTAAAAACACTGGAAATGTGTTCATACTGACTGTACCACTTGCCATGTTATAAATCACAGCATGGGGTGGTTGAATTCTCCATTATATATATACATAATAACATAAGGCCATGGTCTAAGTGTAAAAATATGTTAGATTGTGTTTTTAAGTTAATTAGGACTCTCATTGCTCATTTTAGTTTCATTGTGTCCTTAAATGTCTTTCTTGTCCATTCTGACCCGAACTGAAGAAGTTTCCCAATAACAGACACTCCACAGAGGAAATGTCCCCATTCAGGGGACGGAGGGCAGCCAAGCGCATGACACAAGGCGTAACAACACATTTGAAACGACAGAGCAGACAGACCTTGTCTTTACCTGTCGAGTCATGGCCTAAAACAAGAATAGTATGGCAGCTAGAAGCTATTCCAAGCAATGCTATTATTGCCCGTCATCTGTCCTGTCACTCTGTGCTGCTGCTCCTGACTTAGAGGATGTGGTTCTGAACTTCTGTCCACTCATCTTGTTTCATTATGCTGCGGTATAGCCTCTGAACAGCTTTTCGCTAACTCTGCCCTTTTTTAATATCCTGACAAAAAGGACAGGGAACATGTAGAAAGAGGTGGAGGTTGGGATCGTACCACAATGCCATCGCTGGCGCCCGTGGAGAGGAAGACATTGTCTGGGTCACAGGGCACCCCGCCATCCCGACGTTCGATGTAGCGGGCCACATCCTGCCGTATGCACTCAATGCCTTGGCTGCCACTGTACGCTCCTGTGTGTGTGTGTGTGTGTGTGTGTGTGTGTGTGTGTGTGTGTGTGTGTGTGTGTGTGTGTGTGTGTGTGTGAGAGAGAGAGGACAGCAGAACATGAGAAGGACAGAAAAAGAAAACAATTCAGACAGCTCAGAGTGCCCCTTGAAATGAAAGAAAATTGTTACAATCTCCTATTTGGGCAGATTTGCAGACCAAGCGTTAACAGTTTCACAAAACATACCGATACTTTCCCCTCCACATCCCTGCAGAATGCGACGGGCTCTGTGTTTAGCATCCTCTGGGAAGTTGCCATCCTTCAGCAGCTCTGGATAAGAGCACAGGGCCAGGACCTTGGAACAAGACACGTAGCAGCACCTTTACATATAAACACAGACACTCAAGACAGCACAATACCTCACCTTATATCAGCATCAAGGTCATAAACTACACTAATAGAGTTGTTTTAGCATTGTCTATGTTGCTGGACTTTGACACATTAAAGTGAATCATTAAAAAAAAAAATGCAAAATGAATTCAAGTCAGGAGGTGTGTCAGTCAGAATTAAGCTTGAGACTTGAGTCTGAGATTGTGGCACAAGGCATGTTAGTTGCAAGTCTTCCAAGAAATGGTTTAACTCTCTAAACTCTAACTCAGAAGTTTTTTGTTTAGCTCACCACATAAACACACGGAAATCATGAAGAGAGAAAAGAGAAGTGTGAGAGGATATCGAATAACTGGGCGCTAACTATGTGTGATATGGTATGGCAGTCACCTGTCTGAAGGGTAACTATGTGTGATATGGTCTGGCAGTCCCCTGTCTGAAGGGTAACTATGTGTGATATGGTATGGCAGTCACCTGTCTGAAGGGTTAACTATGTGTGATATGGTATGGCAGTCACCTGTCTGAAGGGTTAACTATGTGTGATATGGTATGGCAGTCACCTGTCTGAAGGGTTAACTATGTTTGATATGGTATGGCAGTCACCTGTCTGAAGGGTTAACTATGTGTGATATGGTATGGCAGTCACCTGTCTGAAGGGTTAACTATGTGTGATATGGTATGGCAGTCACCTGTCTGAAGGGTAACTATGTGTGATATGGTCTGGCAGTCACCTGTCTGAAGGGTAACTATGTGTGATATGGTATGGCAGTCACCTGTCTGAAGGGGTAACTATGTGTGATATGGTCTGGCAGTCACCTGTCTGAAGGGTTAACTATGTGTGATATGGTATGGCAGTCACCTGTCTGAAGGGTTAACTATGTGTGATATGGTATGGCAGTCACCTGTCTGAAGAAGGTGATTGGCTGTTGACCCATGGCATGGGCATCCCCGATGTTGGCTTTGATGACCTCAGTAAACGGCTTTTTTGCACCCTAAAAATGAAAACAACATGTTTTGAAGAAGAGACCTGAGACATCATGGTTATTTTCTTCAGAGAGTTAAAGAGAGGGGTCAGTGTGAGAAATGTCTCCCTGTGAATGACGTGTTGTGCATGACATCATTGGCAGGTCACTGGCCCCACACAGTCAGCCTTTAATCTGTACACAGGGGCTGCTACCGCCATCACTTATCAGGTAGAGCAAACAGGCAAAGACCAACTGTAACAGGGTCAGCAGTTTGACTCCAGTCTCCCTTTCTACAGCTTTCTTTCTTTCCGACTTTTCCTCTCTGCGGTCTGCCTTTCTGTTCCTCTCGGTCTGTCATGTTTCCCTCCCCTACACCTGCAGGGCACTTCAGAGGGTCATCAGCCACCAGAGCATGAACAGCTTCTCGGTGCTTACTGCCTTTTTTGGCTCTTTTAGCTGGGCACAGTTTTCTGACAAGTGTTTTCTCAGTGAGCGCACTGAAAAAGTATTCAGAAGTGCTACAAGATCCTTGGTGAAACAATCTTTGCATTTTCACATTTTGGCAACATTTTCTAATTGATCTGAAAAGCAATTCTAGTCTGGCCTTCTTGACTAGAGACCAGAGGGGTTCTACACCACTCCTCAGCAAAGATTGCCCTGTGAGTTTGTCAAACTCTCCCAGGGTCATTATCCCAGCGCCTGGTCTGTGGCAGCTGGAACTGATTGATGTTGTTGAAGAAGCAGAGAGGTGGTCAGGTCTCCTCCACAGGGCTCACACGCACGCTGACCAATGGAGGCAGCTGCAAAAGCAGGGCCAGAACGGCCCACTCCAAAAAAAAAAAAAAAAAAATACCCCAGCTCCCCCTGCCAGGGCTCCGCTCTTCTCCTAGTGGATGAGAGGGAGGGGCGCCTCTTGCTCCCGGCCAATCAAACATTGCAGAGTGTGTGACGCCCCCTCTGAGCGGTTCTTCTCCTGCTGCTCATACCGACAGAGGATTGGTTTGATTTGTGGCTGATTCAGCAAACAGATGTGCTTATAAGAAGCAAGGTTTCACAACAAACAAAAAAAGGAAGTGTCTTTCAGAATTCACCAAACCAATGGTGGAGATTCTACTTCTTCTCAGAATACTGGGAACTGAGAGAGAGATTGCAGATGAGTCATTTCTGGTGTAACTACTACCGCTAAAACACATTGCCTTAGACACACCCTTGGCATGTCATCTCTGATATCCTCTCTGAGAAGACAGTACCTCTCAGAGTGTGTCATGCTTGAGGGCTGGGGAGCTCATTATCCAGGGGAACAGAGTGAGGATGTAAACACCTCTTAAAGCAGTGTCACTGACCAAACAGTCACCAAGGAGACGTATACGGCGAAGGCATACATCCTCCTCATAAAGAAAAATCATCCATCAGTGTTAAAAACAAAGGTTTGGTTATATTGAGGTCCATTGTAAGGTCCATTTGTAGTTTTGTTACTCTTCAATGGACATTCTCAAGTGTCAGGTTTGCATCTGGGAGCGGGCAGCATTGAGCAAGATCCAAAAGCTGGGTATTTTCTTACGTCCTTTCAGTCTTTATAATAGTTTGAGAAGAGAAAGAGAAGAGTGAAGAGAGAAGAGAGAGAGTAAGTTAGAGAGAGAGAGAGAGAGAGAGAGAGAGAGAGAGAGAGAGAGAGAGAGAGAGAGGGTGTTTTGTACAGTAGTATGCGTTTAAAAACAGCTTTGCTCTTGCCTTACTTAGCAGAAACCAAGCACCAACCACATTTCACAACAAAAGCCACAGATATGCATAGAACATCTCTGAGAATGACAGCAGAGCCAAACCAGTCATTCTGCTCTTATTCCCCTCTGCTATTGCCCCGATTGCCCAAGCTATTGCTGCCAGTCATTGGCTGGGGTCAAATATCTCAATTAATAGGGCGAGATGATGCTGTTCAGTCATGCAGACAGTTATATTATCAGTTCCACTGTACCATAAGCTAAAAGCGCCCTTACCATCAGCATCATCCACTTTTTGTAAATGGATTTCTAACCCTGAATCTTGTTCACATGATCAGCTCCTCCTGGATAGTGCTGTCACAGGGACTGGCTATTAACAAATGACAGAACTCTGCAAACAATGACACTCTCTGTTCCCATGGCAATCTCAGCCCTCTCTAAAATTTGAGCAAGCCGATCCTTTTCTCTTCCCAGGTTTTCTCAACCTGATAGCTCGAGAGGTCGGGCCATGATCAGGAAAAAGATACACATGTAGTGACCACACAACACACTGTCATTTTACAGATGCAAAACAAATAAGAAAAATAAAATGAAAAAATACTGTAAAACAACATTTCTACTCCAAGGGAAGATCAACTTCAAACTATTTGAGGAATTAAACTTCAGCCGTAGCTGTTTAGGGAAAAAAATAAGATATTAAGTCCTTAAATAGCTGTGAACAACATGAGGAATTAGCAGGCTTGGAGGTAAGTCTTTATGACTGCATAGACTTTATTCCGCCCACACTCCTTGCCTCTCTGTGGCGACAGGAGTCTGTGATAGAGAAAAGAGTGTGTTTGTGCATACACATGTGTGTGTGTGTGTGTGTGTGTGTGTGTGTGTGTGTGTGTGTATGTGAGTGTGTGTGTGTGTGTGTGTGTGTGTGTGTGTGTGTGTGTGTGTGTGTGAATGTGTGTGTGTGTGTGTGTGTGTGTGTGTGTGTGTGTGTGTGTGTGTGTGTGTGTGTGTGTGTGTGTGTGTGTGTGTGTGTGTGTGTGCCAGTGCGTGTGTGTATGACTGAGAAGGAAGCAAATTATTAAATATTATTATTAAATATTAATTCCAGAAACTAGTCAAATCTACCTCTTTAGAATCCCTTTGCCCTAGACACGGGCTTTCTGTGCAGAAGTCAGACTCGTGTTTGTCATCTTGTGTCAAATGCCCAGTTAAACAATGATCCACCATAGACTTTGAAACGTGGGCGGATATGTGAGTAGCTGCACAGATAGCCAGTCACTACCTCTGTGTGCCTGTATCAGCCAGCCTTTTAAATTGTCCTAGTGATGACCTGGCACGGGTGACCTTAACTGCTGTGTAACTTCCCCTACCCAATTTACTACAAATGAGCTCCCCGTGGAGAGCTCAGTGACTTAATTCGTTTCTCTTAACTTGCTTTTGTAAATTAAGTCATGGCACAGACTGACAAGATGTCTTCAAACATTGGACACACATTATTCCAGTGGCTTTCTGAGCTCTGGAAAGTTACCTACTTACAACATCTCTACAATTTGTTTCGATCATATTAGACAAAGTAGTCAAGTTTCAGTCAGGATAGTATGCCTGCTATGAACAATCTTTAAATGCCTGCATATCATTGCCATTCAGCAAAGATGTGACTTTCCATACCTCTTTAAGCTCTTTCTCTATTTGCACGGCGCGTTGTACAATCGGTCCCCTGACTGCATACTCGACTTTCTTCACGGTTGCATTCATGGTATCAATGGTCAACACCTTGCTCCTCCGCGCCGTCACCCCGTTCTCGGACATTTTGCGCTGTATGAGTCCCCGGCGAGCTGCTGAGAGTCCGGACAGAGATTTGCTGAAGGAAAATGAGGAGAGCGGAGATGGGGTGATTACAGGAGAGCCACTAGACTTCAGAAGTCCCGTAACATGTTGGCTGCTGCGATGGCATATGTGCTTCTTTTCCCTCTGGATACAAATCCAAACGCTTCTGGATGGCAACATTGTAACGTCGACTGTGAGTTTCTTTGTAATGAATCAAAATGCCACCGAGAGGCACTTCAGCCTGAAGTGAAATTAGCCCTCGCGAGTCAACAGTCTACCTGTCACTGATGAACACTCCAAAATGACAAAACAGACGGAACCTTTGTACTTTACAGCCCAGCCTGTAGTTTCACAAGACGAGACTGGGCGAGCAGACAGATAACCTATACAAGTGGCCCCCAAACTAATCGAGATTGATTTGCTTCCCAGAACACCCCGTACCAAATACAAAACTTTATTTATCACCTTCACCCGATTTTATTCGGGGTCTCATACCTCGCGCTTATCCCCCACCCATTTGTCTTACGCACCACAGTGATTGGTGAGGCTTCTCCGGTTACCGCGACGACAGACAGAACTGCAGAGCCTATGCAAACGTTAGCAGTACTTGAAACTTTAGCTTCGGTCGGTTCTTATTATGCTCTTGCTTTCGTCGGCGTGGAACTCTCTTTCATAGGATTTTGGGAGGAGACTTTAGACTCAATTACCGTATAAAATGAATAGCGGCAGCTCCTCCCATATTTGCAAGGCCTTGGCTGACATCGTAGAACACACAATAACCAGTGTAAACTTGTAGGCTACTGCTGATATGATGGCTTTGAAGTTGAAACTTTTCAAAAGTTAAGATAGACGTGTATATAACTATATAAATAAGTTATTTGTCTACTAAAATAAAATAAAAAAATAAAAACTATAATATTCTACTATAAACACGCAGAATATAATAGTTTTTAATGTATTTTTGTATGTATAGGTATACATTAACACTAGATAACCGCTTCGCTACAATAACAGCCTTAAGTATTCTAAAGTGAGACAGTGCCAGCTTTGCACGCTGTTTTTCTGATTTCCAGCATTGTTTTTGGTAGAGTGTATGTCACTGGTAAAACAAGATCCTTGATAAGCTTTTAGAGGTTCTTCAATTTCAAACTGTGGTGAAACCTCTTAAGGTGCTTTGAGGCTACCCCCTACATAGGCCAACCTACAACTTTATAGATGAGCCCAATTTCAGCGAAAATCTAAAAGATTAGTGTTTTTGTAGACTACAGATTTATCTGGAAGATTAACTTATTAAAAGTGAAACTTTGGAACATTAACTCCATGCGGGGTTTGAACTCAGAATGCTGATATGCTGTAAAGCTGGGAGCTCCTGAAGAATGACTGGTAGAGAGGCTTTGAATTAAGCGGACTCTCTCAGCGAATGTCCTCTTCATTTTCTCCTTCCGGATGTCCATGTTTGGATGGGCCTTTTTGCACCCCTCTTTCATTCTTGCGACATGCATCTGTACACTACAGCTGTCTTCAATCTCTGAATGTGATATGACATGTATACTTAATATGGAGGAAAAGGTACTATTTTTTTTTTTTTTCAAGTGAATATGCACCACTCTGAAAACCTATACTGGACTAATATAATTGTCTCTAGGCGCTTTGTAACAATGTCAACATGCAAGCTACTGCTTGTGAAAATCCGGTAAAGCAAACTATGGGGTGTTTGTTGTGCCTGTGATAAACTATGGGGTGTTTGTTGTGCCTGTGATGAGGGCCCTTCTGCCAAAGACACCGGTAGCCTACTTGTCATGTTTATACTCTACCTCAGGAGTGACAAGTGGGATTTGCAATTTTTTTTAATTATATTGTAGCATTCCCAACCAAGACAAGATAGTACAAGGCAATTACAAGGAAATTCACAGCCAATAGCTTTGGTCTTACAGCCATAACCCTTAAGCAATATGCCAATAGAAGTGTATGCCATTCAGTGTGAAGAGCATGCTTTTAAAGGTGAAGTGTGTAGGATTTAGTGGCATCTAGCAGTAAAGTTGCAGATTGCAACCAGCTGAACATCCCTAGCCTGAGGACAGTCTACGGTGGCCGCTAAAAATATGAAGGGTCTCCGTAGAAGAGGACCTGCTCCTTCTGTAGATATAAAGGGCTCATTGTAAGGTAATGACAACAATTCCTATTTCCAGGTGATTATACGCCAATGAAAACTTCATTATGAATATTATAATGAATTTCTTTCATACTCTAAATCCCTTTGAATTCTACACACTGGACGTTTGATAATTTACTGACAGATCATTGTTCTGTGCAATCCCATCGGAAAGGATGTTTAGATACAAGAGTAGCACAGACGTCATGGTACTGCCTACTGTGGGGGTAAAAACACAGAGCATGCTGTATCATTTTAAGGACTGATTGATAACGTCAGTGTTTCTCTTGTAAGGTTTTGTAAAACTGCTCTTATTTGGATACTTGATCATGATAAGCACTGTGGCTTCATGCTTTGATGTACTGTTGATAGACATTGACCTAAATGATGCAGTTTTGTTCAGTTCTCCATTTTCCTTATCTGTGGTGCTGTTGTTGACGTGGTGGCGCCCCTGATTGACTCAATGCAGAGGAAACACTGCCTCAGGCTTAACTCACCATGTGTACATGCTTACCATTACCACTTACCATGTGTACATGCTTACCATTACCACTTACCATGTGTACATACCAGTTGTGTCAAACAGGACATTCTATATAACACATATGTTGATGGGATGGCGGTCCTGGACTGTAGTGCCACAGATTCCCAGTAGGATTTTGATCAGGGCTTTGACTGAGCCATGCCAGCCATTTGATAGTCATTTCACTGTCTTCGAGACACTCCTGTGTTGCTTCAGCCTTGTGCCTTGGGTTACTGTCCTACTGGTAAACCCTTTCCCAAGACCCAGTTTCACATCAGACTGCAACAGGTTGCAGGTTGCAACGGGTTGCAAAGCATCTGGGTGGTGTGATGCAACTTTCACTTTATTCAGATGGGTCCAATGGTGCGCAGTTGGACATCAAAACACTTAGATACTTTCTTTGAGTCTTTTCCTCAATTGAGCATTTGAATCAACTTGTCTGTTTAGTCCTCATTCCCTCAGTTTATTCCACAACCTGGCTGATGACTCTTAGACAGATTGATTTTAGACAGTTATTTTTTTAAACGTAAACAGACAAATCACTTCTTTTGCCTTAAAAATGATACAAGGTCATGAATGTTAACAGTAAAAATTACTGATCAGAAAATTATGTGTAAGTATCTTTAATTGTGAGGGGGGTTGAATACGTTTGCAAAACAATGTATATGTGTGTATGCATGCAACAAAACAACTGTAATAAAGTAAACGTATTATATAAAAAAAAAAATTGCTACGCCTTAGCATTGAAGCAGGCCCAAAAAATGATGTATTATCAGCCTTTTTTCCATGTCTGTAAGACAATTACGGTGCCAGTCCCCATTCCTTGAGGGTGGTCAGTACATTCCCCAATTACACAGTTCCCATAATTCACCTCTTCAGACTGCAGCTGCATCATAATGGCCCCACCACTCTAGACTAGACACCAGGCCCTTGCACTGCTGGGTAGAATTCAGGCACAAGGTCAAACCTCTGTGGAATGGGTCACATTGCAGCTGTCAAATTATGAGTTGAGGGGAGAGGCCACTCGTTCCCTTTGACCAACACATACATGTGAGTGCAGTTGAGGGTTATATTTGTAGGCTACTGAATACACAAGCAGTAACTTCAGTCAAACAATACATTGTCTGTGGCTACTGGTATACTTTGCCTGTGGCTACACTTGTTGCACACTTTCAAGTATCAAATGCATGTATTGTATTGTAAATTCATAGTCTTCACCACAATTATAAAGAGGTCAATAGATATGCATTTTAGTTAAACATGATTGGGCATAATTGCTAGTTAAATTATGAATATTTGTCCACTAAGAATGATGAAATATAAATATTTTTCCTGGATACATTAGTGTAGCTATCTGCTATAAAAGAACAACACAAAAGGTCCCCCAGTAATTATCAGTGATCTACAATAAATGACAAATCATTGATCTCTTCAATGTTCAGGGTCAGACTGCCAAAGTTCATCTGAATTCTTCTTAGATTATCATGGCTGCTACAATTATTTATAATGAGGCTGTAATGTTTGATATTATTCCTTACAATATACAAGAAACATTTATGCCAAACATGAGCGTAAAGATAAGTATGCTTTACATGACTGAAACCTGTTTACAAGCTCAACATGAATAGCCTATTGTTGTTCATAATTACTAACCTGCATTAGCGTTAAAATTAATAGTTAACATTTCCCTTGATAGTACATCAGAGTGGCTGAGACAGAAAGTGTCTTAACATTTGGAAACAAGCCTCCATGAGTTAATCAAAGATCTACTACCTGATTAGCTTTTTATGATAAGCACATCAGAATCAGAATCAGGTTTTATTGGCCAAGTAAGTTTGCACAAACAAGGAATTTGACTTGGTAAAGTGACTCTCAGTGTGCTTACACAAAATATACAACACAATACAATACAATACAATACAATACAAACAAACAAACAGTGCAACAGTGCAATGGACTAAGGAGTTTAAAAAAGTATGTACAAGGCGGAATGGCTATATACAGTAGCTGTGAAATGTTGCGCAACAGTAGTGCAAAGAAGAAGTGGAGAGTGCGAGAAGTGCAGGGATAAATATATAAATATAAATATATATGCTACAGTATACATCATGTCACTGGCACTTCTTACTCATTAGCAGTGTTTTTCTGGCCAAATGATTTAAGTAAATGGTACCAAAGTGTCCCAATCTGCCTTCTCCAGCACTGATTAACTGAATTAGTGACTTAACGAAGGAATAATGAATCAACATTTTCACTAGTTTGTAGAGCAAGTCAGAACACATTCACTTGATGTTGGGCATCTGGGAACTAACTAATGTTTGAAATTGTAGTTCCTCTAAAACTAAAAATAATAAAGGACTAATAAGGGACCTTGTTATTGTCGAATTAGATTGAATTAGCCCATAGTGAGTGATTCAAAATTGAAAGGGAAACATGCAATACACCTTAATTTAGCAAGCAAAAGTGTCTCGCTTCTCAGATAAACCCAAATAAAACCAAATGTCAACCATTTCATCACTGCAAGTCATAACACACTTATAATGCCCTTCACAAATATTGCCTCTCAGCCAATAAGCAAAAGATTGAAAACATTCTCTGCCTCTTGAGCTCTCACACAAAAAAGTAAACCTTAAATAATAATAATAATAATAAAACTTTATTTATATAGCACCTTTCATGCAAAAGAATGCAGCTCAAAGTGCTTTACAGCAAATACATAATATGCACAAAGAAATGACATGCACATAAAAATAGACATCAAAGAAACATAAAAAAGATATAGTGCAAAAAAAATAAAATTATAATTTGACCCGTGTCTGTCAGGAGTCGGCCACGTCTGTCATAAAGGTTCCTAAGCAACTCAGGCCCCAGCAGATCATATACATACATCAGTGTGTCTGAGATGTCTACCCTAGGATGCAAAGATAGAACACAACTATGACAGACCTATCTATCTAGAGGTATTCAGAAGGGAATGTTGAAGTGTTTAAGAGATTCATGACAGATAAATATGACATTAACAACCAGAAAACTTATGAGCACACTGTATGACCATTAGGCTGTGCTACAACCGTGTGTGTGTGTGTGTGTGTGTGTGTGTGTGTGTGTTTCCATGCATCTGTGTGTGTGTGTGTGTGTGGCAGAATACTTCCCAGTCCTGCCTCTGATATACCGGAAGCATGCATGTTTTGGCTTTCTTCTAGCCTCTGGATGACCTGCCCATACTCAGAGAACGCATCAGTCTGAGGTGCTGTGGATTCCTGTGGTCCCAGTAAGAGTTGGTCATTCTCCCTGTTGGCTGTGTGTATCAATGGTACACTCTCTCTCTCAGGTCCTGGAGGTGGCCCCTGTTCAGAGACGGAGGAGAAGGAGACAGCTCATGTTTATGGACGAGAACACCCAGATCTCTCACGAGGAACAGCGGGCGCAGGTCGACGACGCGCATTTTGAGACCAGACCTCTAGTAAGGAACATTGGACCTTGTCCGGGTCTCTATTATTATTGTAATATTGTCATGGCACTAAACAGAGCTTTTGAACAGCAACTTACTCTGTGCCATGAAATGCCCCGTAAGCATTAATCCATGAAGTATGTGTATATATCATGACACGCTGACATTATATCAGACATAGGATTGTATTAATCATTCTAGATAGACACACAGGTGGAATTCACCAGGCGTTTAATGCAGCACTCTCCTTTGCATGGCTGTTTGCTGTTCTCTCACACTGCTTCAGGCAGAGGTACTCATGGATATGCAGACTCTGGGGTCAGCATCTCCTAATGCACTGCTCAGCAATCCCTGTTGCGGTGAGTAAAGGCACATATTCACCGTGTAAATAATGGCACATACCGTAAATCCTCAAATAGTGGCCGGGGCTTTTATTTACTTAGGCTGCACAGCGCACCGGCCTGTATTTGGGGCAGGCTTGTATTAGGGGCAGGCCTTTATTTCTTACGACTCTTCAGAATGTTCAAAAAAGTTCCGTTGATTTGAATGGGGCACCCCAACGTTAGCAGGTCTGTAATTTCTTGATATTCACCACCTCGAAAAGTTAATGACCGCTGTCATTGGCAACGGGTTTTGTGCTTCTAATTCACATAATTCATATCATTCTGCAAGAAGTCCGTCATTTAACGTGGCGGAAAGTAATTGTAACTTGAAGTCAGCAAGTAATGGGTTGCTACGCAACACCTGGGACGTTAAAGTTCTATTAGCCTGAAGAACATTTTTTTCTTAGCGGAAATCACGAAACGGCAACAAAATCATTAAAAGAGGTATTTTGGAGGAATGTCTTCTATCGTTTAGGCAAGTAACTGTATAATAACAAATTCGCCTTGTAGGCTGAAACATTTCTTTTTTTATTGCAAACTGCCATTAAACATGAGGAGAACATGTATTTATGAAATGCATTCAATTAAATTGTGATTTCTGCTTTGTGCTGATGGACTGATGCTGGTAGGCTACAGTAAAATAGGCTACCGGTACCTTTTTTTGCCCCCGGCTTGTATACGGGGCCCGGCTTTTATCGACCACGCCCCCGGCTACTATCTGAAGCCCGGCCTCTAATTGAATCCCGGTCTTCATTTGAGGATTTACGGTATTCACCATGTAAATAATGGCACATATTCACCGTGTAAATAATGGCACATATTTACCGTGTAAATAATGGCAAATGTAATGGGCTACACTGCAGTGGATTATGAGTGATTTGGCTGAAGTGATATTCACCAAAACCCTTCACGTGTGTCTACATAGGTTACATATGCACAAAACAACCAACTCATACAGGTTTGCAATGTGCGTGCCCCTGCAGTTTTGGTCTCGTATATTAACATATTCATCTGAAGACAAAAAACATTGAAATGGTCCTAAGGCCTTCCGTTACAAAGTCACAGTATGAAAGAGAATGCTTTACATTTTCAGAAACACACTCCCCACAAACAAATAAAAAAAACAGTTTTCCTCTAACACCCTCAGAAGATGACAACCAGCTGTTGTCAATAACAACAGTTCTAGTGGTTGCTATGGCATTGTTTTCCCCAGCTGGTGACGTACTGTTTTGAATCACTGCCACACCTTCCACTCACACAGACCTGCCTCCAGACATCCTTGAGATATGGAAACGTGGAGCGGCTTTCACCCCTGTGATCCTCGCTCGGGGACAGGTGGCGGCCGAGACCTCAGAGGAGGAAGAGGAGGAGAGGGAGCTGAGGAGGATGGAGATGGAGGAGGAGGGGAGAGCAGAGGGGGAGAGGGAGACGGACGCTCTGGAGATGGCGATCGAGAAGGAGCTGAGCTCCAAGGAAACCTCCCTGTCACACCCAGAGGTGACTACACCTAACCCAGTGTGCTGTCATTCCATTTCCCAGGGGGGTCAGGCCAAGGGGGCATGTATTGTCTACCAATAGGGTCAGTGGCTATCTCCATTGAATGAAGTTTGATTCAGATATTATAAATCACAGATGAGTATTTTGGAAAAGCCCATACTCTGGCTTACACTCTGTTTTGACACACGGGCCCTGTGTTAAGGTTTTTCAAACACGGCCATATTGTAAAGTGTTTTTCTATCCCAGGTGCAAGATCAACGGTGCAGTGAATATCTTGTGTAGTTCCTACTGTAGGAACTACTCAATCTCCTGTAGTTCTTCTTCTGTAGTTCCTTCTTCTGTAGTTACTCAAATCAACGCCTCCGAAACTCACAGCTTGTTTCCGAATATAGATCCCCAGAGGCCTGGAGCACTCCTTGTCTCGGGAGGAATCAGGTGAGATCCTGACAGGGTTCTCATTACAGACTTAATGTGGTCACTTCAATCACTACATAGAGATTTACATTATTTTGTCCCCTGGAAAGAGAATGTGAAGCATGAACCGTGAAACGTTTAAATAGGCCGAGCATGTTCTGTTGTAAAGAATAATCAGTGCTGACTTGTACTGAATGAGTATGTGGCGGCAACAGTTGTTTCAGGTCTCTCTCTGGAGTTGTCTGACAAAGACATTCCTGGAACACCGCCGAGCCTGGAACCTGCTGAGCTCTCAAGGTGAGTGTGTGTGTGTGTGTGTGTGTGAGTGTGTGTGTGTGTGTGTGTGTGTGTGTGTGTGTGTGTGTGTGTGTGTGTGTGTGTGTGTGTGTGTGTGTGTGTGTGCTGAGCTCAGAAAAAAGAGAGTATGAGGAAAAAAACTTCTTCACATGAACAGCAGGGGCAGCATATTGTACCTCAGACTCCTAGTCACAGGGAGACTGATGTGAGATGAGATGGGTAGCTGATAGTGGAGCCATATTAGAAGTTTGTGTTGTTCAAAATGAGCCCAGCTCTCAAATCAAATTAAATAAAACTTTGTCTGAGCCTTATTATAGCGTTTAAAGCATCTTGAGACAATTGTATTGTTTTGGCGCTATATAAATAAAAATGGAATTGAATTGAATTGTTATTTAGTATCCTGTTGTTGTCATTGTTGTGTGTGATATATTACCGTGCATTTTGTTTGTGTTCGGAGGTCTCCTCCTCAGCCTTCACTTGGTCGACTGGAAGACATTCCTGAAGAAATTCCAGAGCCTTTACAAGCACAACTCGGAACGCCACAGGATGATTGGAGGTACGAGCGCCAGTCCAGTTCTGTGAAACTGGGAATCTAAATGGAATGCATTTGTTTTCAGAAGAGCACCAACCCAGTTCTGTGCACATATGTGCAGGCCTCAGCATCAGTGACTCAGATCTCAGTGGTGCACAGAGCCCTGGTTTTCACAGTTCTTGTCATCACTTCTGATGCAGTGTGTGTTTGTAGAAGGCCATCTGTAATATTGTATCTCTTCCTCTTCAGGGTTTTTTTCCAACCTCTGCAGACGCAGGACGAAGTGACATTTCACTCTTTGCTGCCCCCAACATCGAGCCGTACAACAGTCGCCTGCTCTTTCTGGAGTCTTTTAGGTGAGTGGAAAGGATACACCGATATACTATTTCACGTATTCATTGCGGTCTAAACATGCTTGACTTGGAATTGTTTGGGTGTTACAGGTGTCCTGAATGAGTGTTATTTTAAATAATAGGGATTGAATAGATATATAGGTATAGGAATACACAACTCTTGTCAGGTGAGCGTTTCCAGACAATCAACCTGGCTAAAACTGGGCTGAACGGTAGTCTGGCAGCACCATCTGACAGACCCATCTGATGGCTAGGGTGGGGAAGGAAGGATGAGAAGACTGACAGAGATTCGTTTCTAGATTAAAAAGTAAAATTTCTACCTAGGGATTTGAAAGTGCTTATTAGTGCAGTACTTCAACCAGGTAGAACTGATGAGTATAGGATGGCTCATGAACATGCAAGAATATGGCAGCACATTCATTTTCTGAATCTGAACTCCCTACCAGTGGCAGGATATTAAAATAATAATACAATACAATAATATGATTAAGAATCAATCTAATGACACTTGGTTGTCAACAATAGGAAAAATCACTGAATGGTGTTTTTCATTTACAAAGTGGATCCGCATTAGAAGAATCTCACAAATCTTTTAAGGGATGTTCTAGTCTATAAAACTAATAAAAAGATACCCAAATGAATACATTAATTACATTTATGTGGCCTTTTACAGAGAATGTGTTCCGGAAGAGTCTCATGGTGCACCAGGACGAGCCATATGGAGAGATTTTTGTTTCACGTGGACCTCTGTTTAATCAAGTAGGATAACAGCGTTTCAGATACACTATATTATAAGTATGTTTTGTATATATATTATATTGTGTAGACATGATGCCTATCAGTTTTGATGACTGTTGAGCTACAATGCTAAACACACTGTTAACCTGCTCACTGTCACCCGCTTCTCATCCATGTTTATATCTAAACTATTATTAGATTCATTTGTGCCAGTTGAAGTTGGGATTTATTTACTCTCATATAGTTTTATAATATTTAATATTTATAATATTTAATTACAGAGGCAATTACATACCCTCATTAATTGATATTTATTTTGATGCTTTTTAAATACCGTATATTCAACCTGTTCAAATATTTATCAAAGCAAGATGAATGTAGTGATCATCAGCAGTATTCATTGTGCATTCTGTTGCCTGTCATTGTGTATTTTATACTACATTCGTATAGTTGTGTTAAATTGAATTGAATAGTATATTTGCATTTTACCAGTGTAAAGGTACAGCTTTCAAAGTTAGGCATGAATCGATTTTACTTTTAGTGTTACCCTGATGTCTAACTATAGTTTTTGTATACATTTTTTGCATTTTATACAGTTAGTTTTCTTTAAACCTTCTTACTGTATGTGTACAAACAGAAAGATTTGTGTCCATACACACCAAACATTATTTTGTACCATACCAAAGTAATTAAATATTGTCTATGCATTCATATCATTTTATCTATTGTTTTCTGTATCACCAAAATGAACATGGGTTGTCCTGTTGTTGGTAGCTTATTATTAAAAACTGTTGGAAGTCTGTTGAAACCTTTACAAAGTAACATGCACAATCTGACCAGATCGGTGTTGTACCTCATATCTATTTAGAAAATGTTGTTGCTCATTTGACATACATTTATCTTGTCCCATGAACAAGATGATGAAATGTCATATTTTAATTTGCTTCAAGTAATACCCTGTATTTTTAATAATACTTTACTTGGACTGTACATTAGTCCAACACATGGTGACACATTCAAAAACAATCCCAGAATAATTTAGAATCATTTTATTATAAACACAGTTCTAAACTTGAGCTTTTATACAATATTTTCTCAAATGTGCAACATATTTTACATTGAACCACTTGTTCGCACTTGTCACCTGCGACAAGCATACATGACTTGTGTACAGCACATTTTGAAAACATTTGTGTTGTTTTATTTCTTTCATGAGATGGGAGTCAAGGCAGAGTTAGCCTAAGGCAACATATTTAATAATGGTTCATTTTTAGGACATTCTGTGCATCCCAAAACAGACCAAACAATTTTGACAAATATAGATAATTCCATAAGGTATCAATGAAACTATACAAAAATATGCTGCATTTAGTATATTTATAGGTAACCTGATGTATCAAACAACCAACAGCTGCAACACAGAACGCAGTTGAACAACTCAATATACAGAACATCTTAATTAGAACCTTGTCTTCCTTGTGTCCTTGTATGTTTTATCAGTCCATAACTATTGCCTGGGAAATGCCTTCAAATGTTTCAACTGTTGCAAATTCTCCATACCTGATCAGTGAGACAGCTAACACCGAACCGTTTCAGATACAAGGACCGAAATTACACACGTGGCACTTGGTCTGTCCTTGCTTTACCGTTTATTTCACTGAGACTTGATTCTTTTTTTAGGATTCTGACTGAAAGTTGCTGTCAAAGTAAATGGTGTGAGCCTTGGAGGTGAGGCCTTCTGGTGTCATCTGTGTGCTGGAGATTTGACCAAAGATACTAATGTGCTAGATTTTATTAACCAATGTAGTGAATGGAATGCAGATGGGCTAGCACTGCAGATGGGCTAGCACAGCAGATAGGCTAGCACTGCAGATGGGCTAGCACAGCAGATAGGCTAGCACTGCAGATGGGCTAGCACTGCAGATGGGCTAGCACAGCAGATGGGCTAGCACTGCAGATGGGCTAGCACAGCAGATAGGCTAGCACTGCAAATGGGCTAGCACAGCAGATGGGCTAGCACAGCAGATAGGCTAGCACTGCAGATGGGCTAGCACTGCAGATGGGCTAGCACAGCAGATGGGCTAGCACTGCAGATGGGCTAGCACAGCAGATGGGCTAGCACTGCAGATGGGCTAGCACTGCAGATAGGCTAGCACTGCAGATAGGCTAGCACAGCAGATAGGCTAGCACTGCAAATGGGCTAGCACAGCAGATGGGCTAGCACAGCAGATAGGCTAGCACTGCAGATGGGCTAGCACTGCAGATGGGCTAGCACAGCAGATAGGCTAGCACTGCAGATGGGCTAGCACAGCAGATAGGCTAGCACTGCAGATAGGCTAGCACAGCAGATAGGCTAGCACTGCAGTTGGGCTAGCACTGCTGATGCACAGGTAAAGTAAAGATGAAAAACAGCGGTACACATGTAATGGAAAATGTTTTGAGAAATTATGCTGGGGGATTCAACAATATGTTGACTGGAGCGCTGATGTCTCTGGATGTCTGTCGTGGTAACAAGCCTTCCCTGACAACCTGATACAGGCAACGGACCTGAGACCACTTTGATAGCACGCCTGATCAATAATAGAACTGCAGCCTCTTCCAGAGATTTTAAGGATGTGCTAGCTGTTAACCAAAGTTAACTAAACACATTTCATTCAATCGGACACTAGGCCTTTTATGACTCTGGAATTGGATAAGTCATCACAACAGCACAAATACTGTATGACTGACGTATCAAGCAAATTTAAACACACATCAATCCCACATTATCATAGTTACCAATAAAGTGAAGAAACAGATTTCGGAACACCATTATTCATACACAGCCACATCAAAAGCACAAAAAAACAACATCACAATCCTAGTGTATATTAGCAACCATTTACACATCAATGTTTCATCTCAAGATAAAAATAACATAATGACCAGCATCATCTCTTCCACAATGTTTTACTCCCTGGCTACATTTTCAGTCAGACAATTCCCATTGATGATTCAATCTCACCTGGCTAAATATGAGCTCAACCACTCAAGGTACCACAATAAAAGGAAAGCCTCGGCTAAGTGCTTGACCCTTTGGATCACATTCTCTTCAAAAACATGAGGATGCTATTTATAACATGATGCTGTGTCTAGCAATAGTGGTGAGGATGACGAGGTGAAGTAGAGAAGTCCAATCTGTTAGGGAGAGGTCCTCGTTAATCAAAAGGCAAGAGGAACCATCAATGGCAGTGGTTTTCCAGCGTGGGACTATCTGTTAATGCTGGACTTGAGGTATACTGGCTGGCTAATACTGTATCTGAAAGAGGGTGTCCTCCAGCAGGTCATCCTGTGGGCATACAAATAGAAAGACACATGCTGAAGTGGACCTTCAATTTTGTAAAACAAATAAATAATAAAAAAAGAAACCACAATGAAAATGGTTACATTTTGCACACACACTAGTTATCAGTTTAAATCTTGCGGGAGTTCATTGTGGGCTTCACAACTGGCACCAAAAAAAGCCTGTATGTGTTGGGTCAGCTTTGTAGATGTGCTAAGATAAGGATCAACAGGGAAACACTACCAGAAGCAACGGCCATCTTCCTAAACTCACCATCGGGAGATCCTGAAGTCGATGAAACTCGGGGTGCTCATGGCGGATGGCGAAATTTGAGGAAGAGCAGGACGAGAAGCTATCGCGGTGCAGACGATGAAGATGGACACCAGCCCTGTAAGGATGGGGTCCAGTGGGGAGGCAGGAGGGTGACCGTCACGTGGGGCGTCTGGATGAGGAGGAAAGGTGCAAAAGCTGTCATATAATATCATTTTCTGGACACAATCTTCACATGACACAAGACATGTTTTGCCACCTCTACCATGCAATGAGGTTTGAGGCTTGTCTTCAAGGTGTAGACTCAACTTATTGCAAGCTATCTTGCCTTACCGCAAGCCAATGTCTATTTAATCTCACTTTGAACTACTTCTGTGTTTGGCTTTAATGAACACTCACCCTCATCACCAACATCCAACTGTGGAGGGTCATCCTGTTTGGCTGGGGCCACAGAGAGTTGAACAGGTGTTTGGGGGGCCTCTGACGTGAGGAGCCCTTGAGTAGGGTTGGTGGGAGGGAGGTCATTTTCAGAGTTGTCTTCTTCAGGTACTGATTCAGGGGGTGATTGTTGGGTGTCTGTGTGGATACGGGGATAAGGGTAGATTGAGGTATGATCTGGGTGGCCACTAGGGCAGGCGTCAAGGTGCCTGTGTTCAGGAGACCACTATCAGTCTGATGAGTTGATGCTGCAGGGGTCAAGGTGCCTGTGTTCAGGAGATCACTATCAGTCTGATGAGTTGATGCTGCAGGGGTCGTGATTGGCTCTAGGGGGGCGGTGCCCGTTCCTGGGGGAAGTGATGTGGCAACAGCAGTGGATGCTGGGAGAGAAAAAAGGTAAAAAGAATGGAAACTTGAAAAAAAAGGGATAGGAAACTTGAGGTAAGAAAAACACAATTTTAATGTACAGTAATAAAAGGATATATAAGGAGGAAGGGGGCAGAAGAGAATTTAAGCTATAAACAAGCAATTCAATGCAGACAGTGTGAAAACAAAAGTTATACGCATAGCCCTAACCCAAGGTTTGTGTAATATGCACAATCGTAACTTACAGTTGTGAAAAGAAATTGTGTTGGAGCACACAACATGATTCTGAAAGTGTTTGACTGCCTAATTCTATGAGTGTTTCCAACCTAATTTCCTGGTAGTGGTTTGAAGCCAATTAATGGTAGGATGACACCATTGCCCATCCCAGTGAGAGAAATAAATCAAGAGGTCAGAGCTTCAGCTGAGCTAAATATAGACGTAGGTATGCCAGTGGTATGAAGGCGGCGTAACGCCGAGCGTCTGTATTTACAAACACAGGGGCAGTATCTACACACAGCTACAGCAAAAGGTAAACTAAGTATATCATGGTTTAGACAGTTCAGATAATAGACACATAATAAATTAATATTAATAATTGCATTCTATATCATTTAAATGAATTCTTGTTTTTTAATAATATTGTATGCATATAACCAATCACACCATTACATTGTGTGTATTTGTGTGTGTGTTTTCCTCGATATTACAGAGTAATATTGTCAAATGTTATATTATGAATGGTTTCATTTGTTTTCATTTATGCGTCTGTTGACTTATAATATTTATTAACCTTTTCATTTTTTATTTAGGACATGACTAGTTTTCCCCAGGTGCACTACGTACATCCATGCCACAGACCCAAAGACATAGTCCACACATGCTGGCTGCCACTACCTCTCTCACACTGTACCTGTGAAGGAGAATGGCTTAGGGCTGAGGGTGTCATTCTGTGGAGGCACTGGGAGCGTGGGGAGGGGGGTTGTCATATGGAGAGCAGTCGTGTCTCTCCATCCTACAGAGACAGTGCCAAGTTCTGGTGACGAAGCACTGACGCGGGTGGGCTCTGATGAAGCACTGGCACGGGTGGGCTCTGATGAAGCACTGGCACGGGTGGGCTCTGATGAAGCACTGGCGCGGGTGGGCTCTGACGGAGAGGGGAGAGTGGCAGCGGGAGGGGAGGTGTTCTCTTGAGGTGGAGGATTAGATGAGGCTGCCTCTCCAGATGTCGCTGTGGGTCTGGAGGAAAAGGTAGAGATGGAGACGGGAGCTCCCACATCCGCCTGGACAGTGGGAGGCTCGGTGCGCAGTGGATCAGTGGTCTGACCTGCGGAGGAAACAAACGGGCCGCAGTGTTAGCAATGAACAACTCAGCAAGCAAAGGAAGGTGGAACCAAACTCCCATAATTCATAGTATTGTGATATTGATGGCGGCAGTGGAGGTGGGTGTGTGGTTGGGGGGGGGGGGGGGGGGGGGGGGGGGGCACTCATCAGTGAATGAGCTTGGACTCATGGATTGCTTGAACTGACTGAATGTGTGACTGATTGGAAGCGCAGGAGAGACTCTGAGGAGACAAAAGACTGCATTAGGGAGAGAGCACCTCTCTGCTGTGGCTCCACCCTCTTTTGGGGAGGGAGGGGGTCATCGCATTTGCTTCTGCTGCTGCTGAAGATGAAGATAGAGATAATATGGGGTTAGCTGTAGCGGCGTTAGGTGGGGAGGGGTTGTAGACAGTCAGCCCTGGGACTAAAGGAGAGTGCAGTGGCCTTCTGTAGACAGTCAGCCCTGGGGCTAAAGGAGAGTGCAGTGGCCTTCTGTAGACAGTCAGCCCTGGGGCTAAAGGAGAGTGCAGTGGCCCTGAGTAGACAGTCAGCCCTGGGGCTAAAGGAGAGTGCAGTGGCCCTGTGTGTTGCCTCCTACTGTGGGGTGAAACACCGACAGCTGACTAAATCCTTCCACGTTGTCCAGCGAACCATTTCCCCGGGGTGTTGGACGGCGTCTTAAATTCAGACCCCAGGGGAGGGTCTTGCCAAGTGGGCAAGTGAGGTGTATCCTTTTAAGTGTTGAAGTGTATCCTTTTAAGTGTTGAAGTGTATCCTTTTAAGTGTTTAAGTGTATCCTTTTAAACTTGGCATGTGTTTTTGTATGTATGTGTAGGTAGGGTTGTGTGGGTTTTATCAGCCGGGGAAGGTGATACAGGGTAACTCATATAGATGGGTTGGCTTTAGCGCTGAGGGATGTAGATGGCAGTGCGTATTCAGTGATGCTATGAGTAATGGCTTGCAGTGCCTCCGGTTCAGAGGGTGTCAGCGTGCCGTGTTCAGGTGGCGTGGTGCCGTGTTCAGGTGGTGTGGTGCCGTGTTCAGGTGGCGTGGTGCCGTGTTCAGGTGGCGTGGTGCCGTGTTCAGGTGGCGTGGTGCCGTGTTCAGGTTGCGTGCCTTAAGCTGGAGTATGGCCCTGTGTGTAGTAGATTTCAACGTAATGGAAGTCTGGTTTATCATGGTGTGGCTGGTGTTAACCCTCTCTACCTTTTCATATAACCTGTGTAGACATTAGATGAATTAATAAAGATGGCTATTTTTACCACACACCATTGTGGTTGTGATTATTCCAGAGCTTCGCTACACTCTGACATTCATAGAAGAGTTGTCCTGCTCGATAAGGGTAAAACGCACATTTATTACAGTGTTATAGCAGACTTTTAGCTCCACAATCCCTATAGACTACTGCCTCTGTTATTGAAACATCACTAAACCTCACAGCATAATGTGTGTTCATTGCAAGTGGGAGGAATGTGATTGTTTAAATCAATATCACCATTCCTTCCTACTGAACATACATATAAAGGGTCCAATTTTAAAAGAAATCCCTGAGAGGTAAAAAAAAGATTTACCGTTCCACTGGCATGTGTTTTTTGATTAAGAGTTCTTCTAGATCTAGAACAGGACCAAAAAGCCAAACCGTGAAGTCATGCTTAATATTCAAATGCACTGGGTGCATCCTATCCTAGTTTCAAGCCCTTTGTTTACATTTGCCAACAAAAAATAAACAAGAGAAGAAATGCTTGGAACAAAGCCATCAAGATACACAGAACCATTGGATATTCAAAAATGGCACTACTAATCTCACTCTGTTAAAACTGCAAAGCATTTTCACAAAGGTATGAGGGGGAGTACTGCCTGTAGATCGACTGGTCTGATCTGATTGTGAAGACTAATGTATAATTCAGGGTAGCCAACCACAAACAGCAGTTTAAAGGACCACTAGAGTGCAAGTGCCTCTGACATTTAAGCATCTCTGTGGATTTAAAAGAACAAACAAAACAACAGGCGTGTATATTTGTTCCCATGAGAAACAAAGATGGAGTTCGGGCCCAGATTTTGTCTACCCTTGGGAATATCTGTTTATTTAGCTTCAGTATCTCTGAAACTCAAATTAGGTCATATTCCAAATGAACAAATGAAACGATCTAAGAAAAAATTGGATTTAGCCTAATGGGTTGGCTATATCTGTGTTTCCAAGAATACATTTGTTATTCAAAAGAATAAATGGAACAAAGACTTTACTCTGCTGTCTGCCTCTTCATTTAAGGCTTACACCTTTAAATCAAGTTGAACAAATACAGTTTCACTTTTGGACACTTTTGTGCATTTGTATTGGGAGCATATATCTACTTTGTAATAAATACTTAAGACTGTGTAATAAATTGCATTGTACGCCATATTAAACATCTTGTAGCCTACGAACAGCAAGTATACAGCACGACTTGTCACATGAAACAGCCAGGTGTTGATATATAAACTATGGATGCAATGATCTTTAAAAGGATAGGTCGGCAGAATAGGCCATGCCTAATCAAACTTAATGATCATTGCGTAAGCAATAATGATTTGTGCGCCTTGATTTCCACAGTTTAAGAGAGTTATCACATTCATCCCGTTATCCACCCACCTCAGATAATCACTCCACTGACTCGTACTGGAAGAGATGATGTGCTAAATTTACGCCTTATTCCATAACAGTTAAAGGACGTAGATACAATGTAAACTATCACTGCATTATGCCAGATAAGCGACGGAATAGCCTACATCTTCGGAGGGCCTTACCTGTCAATTTGGCTGGATTGAATAGAATCACCAGAGCACCCGTAAAAATATAACTTATAGTTTTCATGTTCGTGGCTGTTTTTTTTCTAGGCGGAGACGGCGGTTCATCTGTCGGCTTGCTCACTCTTCAGCGGAGAGGTTTTCTTTCCGTTACGTTACTTGACGGGGAACATCATCTCTAAAAATACACACGGGGTCTAGGCAAAGAAGGGGAGGGGTGCCACTGTGTGCTCTCACACTCAGAGAGGCCTTGGATCCGAAATCGAACAAAGAAACAAGAAATTTCTCTCAACCAAAGAGCAGAACCTGCAACTGAATACAATATCATCCACTCCTTTGTTCGTTTGCTCGTACGGAAGCCTGAACAGTAGGTCGATGCTCTCGCGTATACTCGCGTCTGTTCTCCGAGCGATGTGTCAGCTGTCAAGTCTTCACGTGTGCTCTGGTATTGGTAGGCGGGGCTACATGTCAAGATACAGACTGTCTGGTCGCTTTCTTTAGAGAAGGTCCGATTGAAAGTCGAGAGGACGCTGCTCATGCGCACGGACAGGCTCCGAAAATTATGTTAACGATGTATCTGGTCTTCACGCCCTGACACTCCAGTAATCGATTATTTTGAGCTAGTCCGTACTCCTTTAGTAAACTGAGTTAATATGGAGTCCAGCTCAGCTCAGGCGTCTGGCGCTGAGTTCACCGTTGAAGCCGTGGAGAGGGTAAGTCCATGCACTCATTTTGTCTTTTTCATACAGTGCAATGTTCTTATTCTTACAGTGCAATGTTCTTGGCATCACTATATGAACCATATCCTTATGTACTACAGAGGATTAGAGTTAAAATGTTCTAACTTAAGGCCAAAAAGAATATTAAATATGCTAGGACTAACCATACTTTGAATACTCAAAATAATCAAAGGAAACATTGCATTTCAGGAGGTTATATGCCACTCTTGGTAGGCTGTTGTATATAGTATAACACTGTATTAGTTTAGGTTGAAAAAATGTTGGGACATCTGCTCCAACAGTGAATTATTGTCCAACTGACAAATGAAATTCCAATGACTGTGCCCAGCAAAAAGCTCAGCTAGAGTTGAGGAGGCAGTGGGATTGTAATCTGATATCTTTGTAAGCTATGCTATAATTATAAAATGTGCCATGTGGTTCTGTGAAGGTTGTTGCTGTTGGCAACCTCAAGACTTTTAACAGTTGTGGAAACAATCTGAGCAATGGAATAGCCCACTGAGTCCCTGATGTTTGTTCCTTAAAATAATATGCCTAAATCAAATCAGTTTGGTCATACTAACCACCACCACAGCAAGTAAACTTGCAAAATAAAAATCTCTCTCTCTCTCTCTCTCTCTCTCTCTCTATATCTCTCTTTACCTGTGTGTGTGTGTGTGTGTGTGTGTGTGTTTTGTCCGTCGGATCCTAATCACTCTCTTCACATTTCCCATTGCTCAGGCTCTCCATCAGTTGTACTATGATCCTGACATGGCCCAGAAGAGCGTCGCTCAGAAGTGGCTGACTCAGGCGCAGATGTCTCCACAAGCCTGGCACTTCTGCTGGGTCCTCCTGAGCCGGGACAAGGTATCCAACTGCACACACAACAGCACACACAACAGCACCGCAACAGCACAAACAACAGCACACACAACAGCACACACAACAGCACACACAACTGCACACACAACAGCACCCCAACAGCACACACAACAGCACACACAACAGCACACACAACAGCACCGCAACAGCACACACAACAGCACACACAACTGCACACACAACTGCACACACAACAGCACACACAACTGCACACACAACTGCACACACAACTGCACACACAACAGCACACACAACAGCACACACAACCGCACACATAACAGCACACATAACAGCACACACAACAGCACACATAACTGCACACACAACAGCACACATAACTGCACACACAACAGCACACACAACAGCACACACAACAGCACACACAACAGCACAGCAACAGTGGTCTGTACATGTGGTTGACTGGGTGGGCCGAGTGACAGGGAGGGGAACTGAACACTGCAGCCATCAGGAATGGTACCATAGAATCAATACCATAATGGGACCATAGAATCAAAAGTGGAAAGATTAGGGTGTCCAACACTGTGTTGCCTGGCAACTGTCCCGGTTCTCCTCAGGTCCCAGAGGTCCAGTTTTTCGGAGCAAGCACGCTGTATGCCAAAATCTCCAGGAGCTGGAGTGACCTCCCCACAGAGCAACACGGCTCCCTCAAGACCCAGCTCATCTCCCAGGTCGGCCATTTCGCCAGTGGCCCCAAGATGGTGCTGACGAGGCTGTGTGTGGCCCTGGCCTCCCTGGTCCTCCACCTCATGCCAAACACGTGGCCCACCGCCGTGCCCGACCTGCTTCGGGAGTTCCAGAGCGGACAGGCCATCACCGGGGCCGACGGGCGCGTCCGCTGCCTGGCTGTGCTGGAGCTCCTAGCCGTGCTCCCGGAGGAGTTCCAGAACAGCAAGATGCCAGCCGCACGCCGCACCCAGCTGCGGACCGCCCTGGCTAGGCAGTGGAGTACTGTCTGCCCCCTGCTGCAACAGCTGCTGAGGCAGGCCGACTCCCCGGCCCAGGTGAAGATGAGGGTGCTGCGGTGCCTGGCCTCCTGGATGGCTCTGGACGTCTCCCTGGGGGACAGCGAGGGGCTGCTGCAGGACAGCTTCTCCACGCTGGCAGACCCAGAGCTGTTTGACACGGCAGTGGAGACTATAGTGAGCACCATCTCCCAGCCAGACAGCCACAGGTGAGGGGTGTAAGGCTGTTGAGACATTTCGGTGTGTTCCTGAAAGGATTACATTCAGTTAACGAGTAACTGGTTATAATCCTTACAATTATTGATAGTGTCATTGATAGAGGCATTACTATGCAAAAATATACCCACTGTGTGTCGTTGAAGACTAAAATGAAGAATGTTATGTACTTGACTTTGAATAGTCATTTTTAATATTTGTGTAAATAAATAAACAATTTCCAATGGGCCCGACAGGTTTGCCGACACCTTGGTTAAGTTGATGCCTCAAGTTCTAGGCCTGCAGGATCAGCTGAGGAAGGCTGTGGAGACGGGCGACATGGAGACCTCTCACGGCATCTGCAGGATCGCGGTCGCTCTTGGGGAGACACACTGCAGGTACGGTGCTAGCAGTGCCGGCTCTGCCTTGCGGAACAGCATGTTCTCGTGAAGTGTCTAAGAACAGAACGCCACCTTTGGGCGATATGAAGCAAATGAGCGGGTTCTTACCTGTACACGATGAGCTAGTGAACACACCTCTGTACTCCACCGGGGTGGCTAACTAATGTAGCATGGCATGCTACCGCTACCCATCTCACCTGTCTGCTGTTTGTGTTGTCTTCCACTCCGCTCGACAGGACCCTTCTGGAACATGTGGACCAGTGGCAGGATTTTCAGGCCTTGGTCAACATGATCCTGTACTGCACCGGCATCCCTGGGCACTATCCTGTAGATGAGACCAGCAGCTCTCTCACTCTCACCTTCTGGTACACGCTGCAGGTGACGCTATCTCTCTCTCTCTCACTCTCACCTTCTGGTACACGCTACAGGTGAACCACCATCTCTCTCTCATACTCACCTTCTGGTACACACTGCAGGTGAACCACCATCTCTCACTCTCTCACACTCACCTTCTGGTACACGCTACAGGTGAACCACCATCTCTCTCTCTCATACTCACCTTCTGGTACACGCTACAGGTGACGCTATCTCTCTCTCTCTCTCATCTTCTGGTACACGCTGCAGGTGACGCTATCTCTCTCTCTCTCATCTTCTGGTACACGCTGCAGGTGACGCCATCTCTCTCTCTATCTCTCTCTCACACTCACCTTCTGGTACACGCTGCAGGTGACGCCATCTCTATCTCCACAGCTGTTTGTCTTAAAGGTCTAAGTTGTCCAAGCAGTCACTGTGGAAATAGTTTTTACCACATAGAAAAATCAAAGATGTTATGTATGGTAAAAATGCTGAGGAATAACTATAGCCAGCAGGTTGTACTGAGACTTCTTTTCACTCATCTCTTCTCAGGACGAAATTCTGTCCTTTGATGCAGATCGCCAGGCACTTTACCTCCAGGTGTACAGGCCCCTGTATTTCCAGCTGGTCGACGTTCTCCTGCACAAATCCCGTTTTCCCAGCGATGAGGGATACGCCTCTTGGTCCTCTGACGACAAGGAGCAGTTCAGAATCTACAGGTCCACAGAACTCTGAAGCTGAGAGGCGTTACGTTATTTAGGGGCTCACTATTTCACTATTTAAATCCAGGGGAACTGGTATGCATATGTTGATGTTACTATTATGAGTTCAATTAAATACAATAAAATAAAATAAAATATAGTTATGTAGCGCCATGAACCAATTGGAATCTTCTGAAGGTTCTTTACAGAGTCCAGAGCCTGAACCCCCTAGTGCAAGGAAAAAACTTTGGTAAGGAAAAAACTCCCTTTTAACAGGAAGAGCCCTTAAGTAGAACCCCAGCTCTGCTCATTACTGGTTGTAAATATCATATTTATTAGTCTATCATGAATGTCTTAAATATGAACAGACATGTTCATGTTGACAGACAAACATTTGACAGAAATCTTAAGATAGGATGTTATAAACAAACCATAGTGTTATAATAATCCAGTCCCTTCTGAATACCTCTAGATAGATAGGTCTGTCATAGTTGTGTTCTATCTTTGCATCCTAGGGTAGACATCTCAGACACACTGATGTATGTATATGATCTGCTGGGGCCTGAGTTGCTTAGGAACCTTTATGACAGACTTGGCCGACTCCTGACAGACACGGGACGAACAGCCGCCTGGCAGGTCAGTCAAGAAAACAACCTCCACTCAACCTCAACACATAAACAAGTGTACACACTCACACACACACACACACACACACACACACACACACACACAAACACAAACACACACACACACACACACACACACACACACACACACACAAACACAAACACACACACACACTCTCTCTGATTAGAACTACAAGCCAAGCAATGAATAGATGACCAACTAACTGGCTTTACTGATCATAAACCTTTTTCTCCCCCATCTTCTGTCTCTCGTGGAGGATATAGAGGCACTTCTGTTTGGGTTTCAGTCCATTGCTGAGACCGTAGACGTCAGTTACTCTGATGTCATCCCTGGACTGATCGGCCTGATCCCCCTGATCAATGTTACCAACGTGGAGCTGGCAGACACAGTCATGTTCACCATAGGTACCGTTCTCCTTTTGGCTCTACATGAATCACTGAAATAGATTTAAATCCAATACACTGTTTGTCAGATTCAGTGCATTACTCCTCACGGCCCTTTAGCTGCCAGTTCTGTGCGTGCACTAAAAAAACTCAGGTGTTTGTACACAGTCCTGGCTCTATAAATGGGCAACAAACAAAGTGGCTCAGACCGAGCAATACAGTGTTCCAGACAAGCCGACAACGTTTGCCGCAGTAGCACCGAAGGGAAGGGTGTATTTGATTGGCTTTTGAATTCATAAATCAAAAATCTTTCACCAGAATTGCGGACTGTACCTTTAAGGCCCACCTGCCAGAGTGTTTTGACTCCCCCCCTGTGCTTTGCAGGCTCACTGGGGGAGTGGCTGGCAGACCACCCTCTCATGCTCGGGGGGATTCTGCCCGTGGTGCTCCAGGCCCTGAGCAATGCGGACCTGTCCGTGTCCAGCGTCTCCGCCCTGAAGAGAATCTGCCGCGAGTGCCGGTTCAGCCTCCAGCCCCATGCCGACAACATCCTGGCGGCCACGCAGGTGAGGTCATATTGTATACGATCTGCCACGCAGGTGAGGTCATATTGTATACGATCTGCCACGCAGGTGAGGTCATATTGTATACGATCTGCCACGCAGGTGAGGTCATATTGTATACGATCTGCCACGCAGGTGAGGTCATATTGTATACGATCTGCCACGCAGGTGAGGTCATATTGTATACGATCTGCCACGCAGGTGAGGTCATATTGTATACGATCTGCCACGCAGGTGAGGTCATATTGTATACGATCTGCCACGCAGGTGAGGTTATATTGTATACGATCTGCCCACGCAGGTGAGGTCATATTGTATACGATCTGCCACGCAGGTGAGGTCATATTGTATACGATCTGCCACGCAGGTGAGGTCATATTGTATACGATCTGCCACGCAGGTGAGGTCATATTGTATACGATCTGCCACGCAGGTGAGGTCATATTGTATACGATCTGCCACGCAGGTGAGGTCATATTGTATACGATCTGCCACGCAGGTGAGGTCATATTGTATACGATCTGCCACGCAGGTGAGGTCATATTGTATACGATCTGCCACGCAGGTGAGGTCATATTGTATACGATCTGCCACGCAGGTGAGGTCATATTGTATACGATCTGCCACGCAGGTGAGGTCATATTGTATACGATCTGCCACGCAGGTGAGGTCATATTGTATACGATCTGCCACGCAGGTGAGGTCATATTGTATACGATCTGCCACGCAGGTGAGGTCATATTGTATACGATCTGCCACGCAGGTGAGGTCATATTGTATACGATCTGCCACGCAGGTGAGGTCATATTGTATACGATCTGCCACGCAGGTGAGGTCATATTGTATACGATCTGCCACGCAGGTGAGGTCATATTGTATACGATCTGCCACGCAGGTGAGGTCATATTGTATACGATCTGCCACGCAGGTGAGGTCATATTGTATACGATCTGCCACGCAGGTGAGGTCATATTGTATACGATCTGCCACGCAGGTGAGGTCATATTGTATACGATCTGCCACGCAGGTGAGGTCATATTGTATACGATCTGCCACGCAGGTGAGGTCATATTGTATACGATCTGCCACGCAGGTGAGGTCATATTGTATACGATCTGCCACGCAGGTGAGGTCATATTGTATACGATCTGCCACGCAGGTGAGGTCATATTGTATACGATCTGCCACGCAGGTGAGGTCATATTGTATACGATCTGCCACGCAGGTGAGGTCATATTGTATACGATCTGCCACGCAGGTGAGGTCATATTGTATACGATCTGCCACGCAGGTGAGGTCATATTGTATACGATCTGCCACGCAGGTGAGGTCATATTGTATACGATCTGCCACGCAGGTGAGGTCATATTGTATACGATCTGCCACGCAGGTGAGGTCATATTGTATACGATCTGCCACGCAGGTGAGGTCATATTGTATACGATCTGCCACGCAGGTGAGGTCATATTGTATACGATCTGCCACGCAGGTGAGGTTATATTGTATACGATCTGCCACGCAGGTGAGGTCATATTGTATACGATCTGCCACGCAGGTGAGGTCATATTGTATACGATCTGCCACGCAGGTGAGGTTATATTGTATACGATCTGCCACGCAGGTGAGGTCATATTGTATACGATCTGCCACGCAGGTGAGGTCATATTGTATACGATGTGATGCCTGAAGCACAGGGCAAGCTTCTGAATTTTGTATAATCTTCGCCATGTGCTTTCAGTTTCAGTTTTGGTGTGACAACATGAATGAAAAAATATTCGTTTGAAAAAGAAAAGTCTTGTTTTTTTTCCACAGGATGTTCTTGTCAAACAGATCCACAAGGTCAGTCCATCTTTAATATCTACAATATATATATCCCTATTAAAGCGTTAAAGGGTAAAAGCGTTAATATAAAGTCTCAAACATGAACATGTCATTGTGTGCATTACTGTATGTGTAAAGCCCTGTTGGTGTTGTCTGCAGAGTGCCCAGTGTATGTGGCTCATGCAGGCCCTGGGGTTCCTGATCTCGGCCCTGCCAGGAGAGCAGATCCTGGGCAAACTGCTGCCCCTGCTCAGCCCTCACCTCCAGCAGCTGGGGCATTTGACAAAGGAGACGGTACGGTCAACCTGAGCTTAGAGAGTGGTGGTACTTTTCACTACCACACAGAAGGGGACTCAGTCAGCGGTGGTGATCAATCAGAAGACGAGGCTTTATACTTTCAGTGGTGCATCAAGGGAGAGAGTAGCAACAGTGCCGCTGCTAGCCATTTTGGTGCCCTAAGCATAACTCCCTTAACCTCCCTCTCAAATTTCATGTTGTTTTCTTGAAATAGCATTAGACCAAGGCTGCCCAATTCCGATCAGAATCAGAGTCAGAACGTCATTCGTTAAACAGCATTTTAACCCATTTCGAACAGGGCCTCTGTCTCAACGTCCTATGTAACTCAGACTGGTTGCAGTTCACTGCCTGGCCACAGTTTTAACATTGTTTTAGATGGGTCAAGGGGGGGCGCTATTTACCTCTTGTCAGATCCATTTCTTTGCAGCTAAAGTTGTGATTCCTGGTTGCTCTGGTTATCTAGCTAAGGCTATGGTTAGCTAGCTAAGGAAACTTTTAATAACAAACGATTTAAATGGAAGATTTCCGTTTGCATGAAATGATAGCTAGTTATCTAGCTAATGTTATAGTCTCCTCGATTTAACTTCTACAATTATAATGGGTGCCTGTGACATTTCGTATGAACGAATTCATATTCATGAGTTCATATTCACACATATTAACACCAGCTCATTATGTGTAAAGAATGCTGATATGAAATATGAAAACAACCACTAGTCAATGTGCAAGCTTCCAATTTAATTGGAACTTAAATGATTTAAGATACTCTATTTGAGTTGGGGCAGTTATGTGGCAGGGAGTCAAGTGCAGTTGAGAGGCGCTTGTCTCCAAGGCACAGATTACACTTAACTGTTTTTTTAAGCAATTAAATATATCTCTTGCTCTGCCTGTTTTTTTATATACATGCCTAAAAGGTCCCTGATATTTCTATACTGAAATAATATCGGCATTATAATTATTATAACTATGATGATTTTTCAGTTGCCTATTTTTTGGTGCCCCCACAGGAGTTGGTGCCCTACGCACAGCGCGTAGTGTGCGTTATGGGAGCGGCGGCACTGCTTACCATTTTAAGACCACACACACATATTGCTCTCTGGTCTGAATCCACTCCAGTCCAATCCAGTCCCGCTATAATTGACAGATCTGTAGAAAGATCATTTGGATGAGATTAAATTCACAAAATATTGTCTCGAGCCTTTAGCTTCTCAGATATCAAGGGATAGAGAAGGACAACCTCTAAGGTGGCAAAGAGAAGACGAGAGAGGAGAACCATAAGAGCAGGATCTGATCAAACAGCTGGGTCATCTGACAAAGGTGTTAAAAGACCTGAAGCTGTTGATCATGAACATGGCTGAAGATGGCATCATTACATAGAATCTGAATCTGCTCCCTGTACTACTATCCAATATGAATAAACACTTAGCTTGTCCTAACTACTTGGGATATGACAATTTGGGTCTTACAGTGATTCAGCACTCCTATTGTAGAGCATGTGACTCTGGAGTAATTTATTTTGATGAACAAGGCGTGTGATCGGAGGGGGTTGTACGCAGCATGGAGCCTTCAGCGGGGGGTATTGTTAGAGTTTGTGCCTGCTGTCACTACCTGCTGTGTGGGGAGATCTTCATTATATCCTCTCTCTGATGACCACTACTTGTGTACTAACAAAGGCACTGTTAAGACAGACCTACCTAGCTGCAGTGAACATATCAGTTTAAAGCTATACGCATGATCTCAGCACAAAACAGAGTGAAACTGATATGTAATTGTTATTTAAAACACAAGGAGAGAAAGGTACTGAATGAAATTCCTGTCGTGTTCCAGGTTAACACTGCTCTGAAAAGTCTGTTTGATTGCACTGCAAGTGTAAATGTTTGTTTCGAGGGGACAACAAACTGTGTCTTTTTGTAATGAAAACTTTTACAAATGAAAAGTACCTTTGGAATAAATCCCAATTTTTTTATTAAATAGGCCTAAAGGATCAAACAAAGCTTTCATATCTACTGAGTACGAAGGGCAGGCATGCTGAGGTTTTCATATGCATATCTCATGCTGTGGTTAAAGGCCTTTCTGTCTAGCATGTGAATTGGTGCTTTATTAGATCTGATTCACACAGCTGTGGTTTAATGCAAGTCCATTGTGCCCAGTCCCTCTTATCTGGCCCTTCATGCTGCAGCCATGGCAACGAGATGAAGAGCTGTACTTGGGGCTGAAAACATGAGAGAGGGAGACTGGGGGAGAGTGTGCAAACGACAACCTGAGTAACCTTCAGTTTAAAGACGAGAGAACCTATGTCAGCCATGTTTTGTGGGACTGTATTGATTGCAAATAACGGTTTTGATGTTTCCCTTCCCTTCATGCTACAACCATGCTACAATCATGACATAGGGAGTCTCTTTTCATCTCTCTCTCCCTCTCTCTCTCTCTTTCTTTCTGTGTGAAGTGACATAGTAAAAATATTCCAGTGTTAGCACACATTGCAACATTGCAACATGCTTTGTCATTCAAATCAGGATGCAACAGATTTTTCCGAGAAAATACTTCCCTTATTCAGGAAGTGGTTAAATATTAGCAGTATATGATAACGTATTTAAAAGGGAGGCATATTCATTTTTACAGGAAAATGTGATTACTTTCCCTGACCAAGTGTGTGTGTGTGTGTGTGTGTGTGTGTGTGGTTGTCTTAATTGTTATGATGAGAAGTTAGAACAACCAAGTACTGACACACTTTTAATAATTTTGGGTAAAGACTGATTTTCATCCACTGCGACTAATGAGAAGCCAAGTCATATGATGCAACCCCATGACCCCATTTGGTCAAGGAATGCCGTTTATGGGGTGGGAGTTGTCTGCTTTGCTCTCTGTTTACATTATATGGGAGTGCCTTACCGAGAAATGGTAAATGTATTTAAGTATAAGAAAAGTAACACTTGCCAACAATTTCTCATGAACCAGTAACAATCTGATTATAAGGTAGAAATCTCAGGGGAAACATAAAGTGGCAGATTTTTAAAAGTGTTAGGACACAGTGACACAATATTTAGTAACAGCATTTGTCATGGAAGTAATGATCCCAGTCTCGGTATACACTTAAGTGAGTCACACTGATGCACTGGAACTGTATGAAATGTCTACTGCCAGTCCGTGGGTTAGAGACGAAATGTGCAAAGTCATGCTGTCAAAGTGGGATTGTAGAAAACTGGCCCGTGGTGAAGAAGACGAAATGTGGAGATGTCATCGCGAGATTTGAGATACATTATAAATACAAGCAAGCTGCGATTGAAGTTCACTCACTCACGAACACCAGTGCAACAGAGAAGGTAAGTCGTAGCACCCACGAGCGAACATGTACCTTCACAGGGACAATTGGTTGAGGAAGCTAGAGTGTAATTTGATCTTGTGACTTCTCTGTATACGAAACAATGCAGAGCTGTCATGTCCGGAACAAACTTTTGGACTAGGTTTTTTTTTTAATGTTTGAAAAGTTTAGAAGTTCTATGATGATGAGAAAAAAGGCTTGTAACATCTTTCTTCGACAAGACATGTAGGCTATTATGTCAGACTGAAATGGTTTAAACGGCTAAAAGGCTCTGCATGTGTAGGATCAATTAGACTATGTTGAGAGGAAATAGCTATGAATTTCAATTCATTTGTTGTCAAAAACAGTCAGATCGCCAGAAAGGGTTTTCAATTTCTGTTAAATATGCAACAAACCCAGAAAACGTGATTGTTGTACAGAGCAGTTGAAGTGTTTCCAGAATAAATAATCATAGACCCATTCAGCGCCCTATAGTTCAGTGTGCGGGTGGATGCATTTAAGACTCGCAGGTGGTCATAGGCTGTAACATTTGCCATGAAACACTGAACAAAGAAATTTCGCTTAAATAAGGAAGTGTTAGTCTAAATCTCGGGTGGTTCTGTTGGTTTAGGCTAAATATAGCTATCGCTTTCCTCTAACGTTTCATTTGCTGGTATAGGAAGAACATAAAAATGTATTCTGCAATTAACTTGGCACTGTTGCCTAATTTATGTCCTAATCATCCGTGCTGTGATCAGGCTACGACATCACTTCAAAGGTTACATTATAACTTACTAACGTGCACGATTAGGTATGGTATCCAGATGTAGGTCTGTATGGGCTTATGTAAAAATTAAATATCTAGTCACAATTCAGCCCTCGCATAAAATATCTAATGATAATGATGAACGCATGACACTACCGAGATAACAAGCATATAACAAGCATATATCCACCCACTGGTGGTCTTCAACCTCTGGTAAAGAAAATTACATAAATTGTTAGCCATTCCTGGAATTTCTAAATTATCCTATGCATAGTGTATTTGAAGAATCAGCTGTTAAACATAATAAGTGGAAAATGCCAGTATATTAAGACCTACACACTTGTAACATCTATAAAAATGAGCAAAAATACAATGAGCAAAAGGTCAGCAGCTCTGACCCCAGTGGTCCAGTGGCCTTTTGCTGTCTGGGTATCCCAGTCTCTTCATGGGCACATTTTTTCTTTTGTATGTAATTGCTTAAAGGTTGTTTTTGCTTATTTTGAAATAGATGGCTGCTGGCAAAGCTCATATAGGAAAGCTGGCTCCTGAGTTTACAGCCAAGGCTGTGATGCCGGATGGCCAATTTAAGGATGTGAAGTTGTCTGACTACAGAGGTAAGATGGTATAGGAGAAATGTATACCCAGAGAATTTAACAGTGCTGTGTTAATATCGTTTCATGTTTCAAGGTTAGATTTGTTTTTGTATGAATGAACAAAGAATAAGCTACTTCTTAACTCTTCATTTTACTGTGAGTGTGTGTAGCTATGCGTTCATTGATCAAGTATTCAGCCGTTGTCTTTGATTCAGTCATTTTCAATGAACTGACTGAACTTTCATGATCATATTTCTCTGTTCTTCCTGTAGGAAAATATGTGGTGTTCTTCTTCTATCCGCTGGATTTCACCTTTGTTTGCCCCACGGAAATCATTGCTTTCAGTGATGCTGCAGAAGAGTTTAGGAAGATTGATTGCGAAGTTATTGGTGCTTCGGTTGACTCTCATTTTTGCCATCTTGCCTGGTGAGTTCCAAGTCAACTTCACATGAAAACTATCATAATATTAAAGTAAACCCTAGCTTAGTAGTAATAACATTGTTGGTTGACTGTCATAAAGGTTTTCCATGTGGGTCTGACTGCCTTACAGGATCAACACACCTCGGAAGCAAGGTGGTCTCGGTCACATGAAGATTCCATTGGTAGCTGACACCCTTCGTTCCATCGCGACAGATTACGGTGTGCTGAAAGAGGATGAGGGCATTGCCTACAGGTGAGGTGGAAGGATGCCTTGCATCTTTTACTTAAGTCGTCCTGAATACACCAGTCCAATACAGTTGCATCATTACCTGTGCTTTGTGGATTTTTTTCCCCCTTCAGAGGTCTGTTCATCATTGATGACAAAGGAATCTTAAGGCAGATCACAATCAATGACCTCCCAGTGGGCCGCTCAATTGATGAGACCTTGCGACTGGTTCAGGCATTTCAATTCACTGACAAACACGGAGAAGGTATGTCTTTCTTGCTGACAATGTAATAGTTCATAATAATGTCAAAGCACAGGCCTCTGGCTGAGTTTCTTTAGGTTTTTTAATTCTGGTAATGGCTGTGATTCATAGTCCCAATTAGAGTGGAGGTCTTATGTATTGCACAGTATTTACACTCAGTTAACACTGGTTCCTAACATGCCGCAAGCAAACCGTTTGCGAAATTGCACCGTAAATGAAGTGGAATCTCCGAGAACCAATGACAACAATCTGGAGGTGGGTGCACAGGTGCAAAACGCTTTCCACATACAGCTCGAGTGAGCGATTTTTAAAGTGATGTTTCACTGTGGGCGCTGTTGCATCGCGGTGTGTTAGGAACAGATGGTGGAGGCCAACACTGTTATACAAATGGGGATCAAAAGTAAAAAGCAGTCTCTATAGGGCATGACAAAGTAATTTGTATGTATTGCCAGTCGGGCATGCAGAATGTGGTTCTGATTCGACACTTTGGGTTTCCAACAGTTTGCCCAGCAGGTTGGAAACCAGGAAAAGACACCATCAAACCTGACGTCAAGCAGAGCAAAGATTTCTTCTCCAAACAGAACTAAGAAGACCCTACTCTGTACTTTAGTTTAGGAGTTGGTGTGGACCACTTTTTTTTTAAGCTAAGAAAATTCCTATACATATACTGTCGCCTATCTATTGTGACTGTTAATGCCTATGAGAACAAAGTATTTAGCTGTTAACTGAGTTACTATTTTGTTTTGAGCACACACCTGTTTCTTCCTAGTCAGGAAGTGATGTTTTTGTGTTGCAGCATTGTGTGTTGTTCAGTTTCATACATCCATTGTGCATTTCCTTCAAATAAATGAAAATTTCACATTCAATAAATAAATTACTTTTCTATTAAAAGGTAATAACTGTATGTTGTAGCATCCCTTCTTTGTCCACTATCATAATTTGGCAATTTACAATATCCCGTGTGAAATATATGTTTGAATTTATTGTTATTGTTATTTTTTACGGAGCCCCCTTGTGATAACCTGTGCAAACAAGATAAAAAAAAACACACACATTTTACAGGACTGCGTAATTTATTTTAATTTAGGCTTCCCTGTGATCTGCAACCTACGCACTAAATTCAATGCAGCATAGTCTGTTGAGACCAATAATGGCATGACACCAGTGACTGCTTTTTAGTCATTGGTTTGAGACTATAATGCTAGTATTTTTATGGATCTCTCCCCTTTTGGAGGCTTAAATGTGTATGGCTGTCAAATATGATTTGGAGAAGGGGTTGGGGTGTACAACATCAACCTAATGCACCTGTCAACAGCATAGACCTTTGTTACCAGAATAGCACGATTTCCAAAGCTGACAAAATTGTGAGTGCGTGGGTTTGGCGGTTTATAATGTGAGGAAAGCACGATCTTCTCGTCAAGCTGTTCCATGCGCGAGCACACAGATCCCTTTGAGGAATATAATAAGTCATAAAGTTTCGGAGAACTCATCAGCATCAGTTTTAATTTTTTTCTGGGTTTTCTGTAGTTCTCAGCAATAGGGGACCAAGATAACAAATTACAAAATGGCCACTGCTATAAAAATGCCAACCAAACAAGATAATGCAGAGGTGAGATTACTTGAAGTTCTATGTTTTTAGTGAGATTAGCTAGTTAGCTTCCCTAGGATATCTTTGTTAACCTAAACTCATCTATGAGGGTTACACTTATCAACTGAAATCAACTTATCTAACATTACCTTCCTTTTGGAAATGAAAAAGTACTAATCCAAGTCAATACGGCTAGCATGTACGCCATCAGTAACTATCAGTATAATGCTCTGTTAGAGTGTCATTTATCTGGGTTTTGTCGTTTCTTAGTGATAGCTAGCTGGTTAGCCAAACAGCCACGAAGATAATGTTACCATTTTTTGACAAGCATTAACTAACTGTTAGTTCAGAAATAACTATACCATATAGTTCACTTTCATACTCTGTCATAGATGTCCAGGAAATCGCTGTTTACATATTAATGATATTTTAAATGACACATTATTGCCTAAACTTACTCTCACAGTGGACTGGTTTGTTCAACAATGAACTTAAAACGCAAGAACAGTCGCTTCTTTTCGTGAAGCGAATGATGGCCCTTGCAGTGTCCTCCATTACCTACTTGCGTGGTGTTTTCCCAGAGGATGCTTACCGGTCACGCTACTTAGAGGGTGAGCTTTGATTTGTGGATACAAATGATTGTTTACTTATGTGGTTGCAGTCAGAGTTAAATTTGCAATGCACAGTACATCGTTGTTCCTCTGTACTATCTTCCCTTTTGCAGACTTGTGTATCAAAGTTCTGAGAGAAGACAGCTCCTCAGCGGGGGCCTGCAAAATTGTGAGGTGGTAAGTGTAATTATTATTGACTAGATGTAGAAGATGTTTCAGAAAGGTAATCAATCTAACTAAGATATTGCTATTTTGTTTTCCAGGATGATGGGGTGTTTTGATGCTTTAGAGAAGTCATATGTAAGCATTCATTTTCCATATAGTCATCAAAATAAAGAATATTATAATGTACGTTTTTTTGTTCCTTATGTATGTTCATTTGTTGGTTTACAGTTGCAAATTGTGTTCATTGGGGTAAGTAGGAGAATATGTAAGATATGAAACTAATTTACAACAAAATGCTGTCTACTATCCACCTCTGTCTTTAAAGTAGAGGTTCTATATTTTGTGAAGCTACATTATTAGTGTGGCATAGACGGTTGGGAGTTATGTATGTTTGGGAGTTATGTAATTAAGTTACAAAATGTAATCTGTTACAGTTACTGAGAAAAACTATGTAATTCAATTACAGTTACTAATCAAAATGTTGGTGACTCAGAGAGGTTGCATCCAAATAAACTCCTCAAAAAAAGTTCGGAACCGTTATTTCGGTCGATTATTCCTCCCCTTTAATAATGCCAATTGGTATTGTATTTTACAATAGTCACCTTTACAACGAGGTACAACTTGTAAGGATCGTGCATTCGTGGAATGAGCAACACAGCTAACCGTGTGGGTAGCGGCCCAAAAGAAATGTGCCAAATCCCCAGCAATATTCTTCTGTTGGTATTCACTCTTGTTTTGGAGTTGCTTGGTGGATTGGAATGATTGCACTCTCTCACAGTAATAAGGAAAAAACAAAACATATTGGCCATTTTTACACTTTATTAATTTTACACTGTTAGGGACCTCAGTAGCGTGTGGAAGATCCATATTCATTCCACAACGGCTTGGCACCTCTTCCCTCATGCTGGTCTCCAGCCTGGTCACACACTGCTGTGGGATGGCATCCCATTCCTCAATCAGGATTTGTCGCAAGTCAGCCAACATGGTTGCGTTGGTCACTCTGACACGTACAGCACGCCCAAGCTGATCCCACAAGTATTCAATTGGGTTGAGGTCTGGATTTACGGCAGGCCATTCCATCCTCTCCACTCCCAAATTCTGGAGGATCTCTGTGATGATCCTGCCTCTGTGGGGGCGAGCGTTGTCATCCTGGAGGATGGAGTTAGGTCCCAGATTCTGGAGATATGGGATCGCCACTGGCTCCAGAATCTCATTCCGATATCTCACTGAATACCAACAGAAGAATATTGCTGGGGATTTTGGCAAATTTTTTTGGGCCGCTACCCACACGGTTAGCTGTGTTGCTCATTCCACGAATGCACGATCCTTACAAGTTGTACCTCGTTGTAAAGGTGACTAATCAGGCTTTCCAACGATATAAAATACAATACCAATTGGTATTATTAAAGGCAAGGAATAATCAACCGAAATAACGTTTCCGAACTTTTTTTGAGGAGTTTATATTATTTTCAGCAAAAAGCTTTAAAGCTTATATATAGAAGAATATAACATTCAATCAGTTGCTTTTTTATCTTTTTGCCATTTATACAGGCTCCATTCATTTGGCACTATGCACATTGTTTTGGTTGATTTGAATTAGCACCGCCTCTCGTCTGCCAATCAAAGAGTTATCAACTGTAATGTAATTACAAATGTAATGTAAGTTACATTACTTTGATGCAGTCATTAGTTTCATTTACTAATAATCTGTAACCTATTACATTTCCCAACCTGGTAGCATAGAATTATACAATTTTAGTCTGCAACATTGATTGATGGATTCAGTAAGCTCGCCAGTGTTCTTAAAATACTCTTTCACTTTATTTTTTTACCCAGGTATGCCCAAAGACTGCAGATGTCAATGTAAGTCTGTTGTTTCAATTGATATCATTGCCACGCCCTTTGCATTAGTAGGCCTGTCAGTTTTTCAGTTTGTAATGTCTGGAACAGTTTGTAATGTCACCTATAAGTGAACGTAAAATATTGCCCTGTTTAAGCGCTACAATGTACGATAGTAAAGAGCAGAATCACTTAATTTACACAGACTTTGATGACATTTTCATTTTGTTCATTTGCTTGTAGCACATCATTGAGTCCTATCAGTTTAAATTTGTATACACAGAGGATGGGCCACAAATGGATTTTCTAAGGTGAGAAAGTTGACTGTTGCTGTAATTTTCATGTCAAGTGTTACAGTACCTTAACATGATCTCCAGTAGGTTTGTTTGGGGTGGGGGATATACAGAAAGTACGTAGAACAATTTAAACGTTTAACAGTATTTTCAGACCGCTGAGTTCTACAGCTTATAGGTAAGGTGTACTCGTGCTCCTGCTTCCACACTCGTGTTTGTTTACATTCTGGCTTCCGTAGAAACGAGAAGGTTGAGATGAGAGTGACCATGGAGGACACAAAGAAGGCGTCTGTGCTTCTCATCAGGAAGTTGTTCCTCCTCATGCAAAATCTGGATGTTCTCCCAAGCAATGTGTCCCTCACCATGAGACTCTACTACTATGATGATGGTGAAAACAATGATCCTGCATGTCCTGTAAAAATGCCTTTTAATTGTATTAACATGTTTTTTTGGCAAGAATAGTTTTATCCTCTACCTCAATTAATTAATTTTACATCATAGACAGTTATGTAGACCTAGGTTGCAGCTCACATATCTAAAAGGTTAGGTGAAAAAATGCATAGTATTGATAGAACTCTAATAACTGATCGAACTTGCAGAGCTTTTAAAGTGGGCTGATTTACAGACTGTGAGAGGCAGATAACAGGGTGTACCCGACTTTATCAAGAGGAGCATGCGGCTCAAAGTTCACCATCTCTCTCTCATCCGTACTTTTATTACCCTCAGTCACGCCTTCTGACTATGATCCGCCGGGGTTCAAAGAGGGTGTGTGTGATGACCTGTGGTTTGAGGGCACAGCGGTCCACTTCAAAGTGGGTGAGCTGCAAACTCCGTTCCACGCCATGAAGGTGCGCGTGGCGGCTGAACAGCAACGCGCCGGGAAGCTCCAGGAAAGCAGCCATCTGAGGGAGTCTGGGAAGGTGCCTGTGACCTCTGACCCCGAGGTGTGCTCCAGAGATCTACAGCAAAAGGCATTTGTGTTTGCAACAATTACTGTTGCATTGTTGCCTTATCTGTATGAATGAGCTGGGAACAGCTTACAGTTGCATAGCCATTGATTTAGCTGTCCAATTACTATTCAGGAAAGTCTGTTGTATTACCATATCCAGTCTAATTAGTTGCAGAGACTGATTTGGACTGTGACGTAACTTTGTTTAACTCTTGGATAGGCTACCCACATAGGATGTCCCGCTGACAACCTGTCATCTGATGAAGGTAGCCACACAGCCATACCGCAGTTTGTAACATTTGGTTATTCTGTTACCTTTCTAAAGGAATTATATCTTCATTCATTTTTGTTTTATTCCCATTTTGTAGAGTCCGCTGCAGAGTTCAAGAAACCCCAAAAGATTAAGGTAACCAGTGAAAGAATCCTTTCTATTCTTGAAAAAAAGAACAAGAACAAGAATGAATCCATTGTCTTCATGAGACATGACCCTTTACGTATCAAGTTTCCTCACCTTGAGGTGATGTGAGTTTCCTTAATGGATTTCTCTGGAACCGTCATCACTTCTTTCCAGTGAACAATATACAATAATTACAACCAAATTACTTTTTCATAGTACGACATAACATGGCCACTAGATTACTGGTAAATTGTTTTTTTCTTTTTGCACAGAGGAAAATTCAGGGCAACAAACTAATCAAGAGAACAAGAAAAGAACTATGAAGTGGATATGGACTGACAGTTGATTGCATGCAGTGTAGAGTGACGAGCACGTGCTTGTCATTTTTATCACATATTTATTTGTAGTATTGCAAATTTGGAAAACTATTATTTATTTACAAGTAGTAAGTAAGGATATTGAGTTGCTGTAGACATGGAAAAGATATATTTTTAAGGCTCTTTCACAGAGGGTAAAGAAGTAATTATAATTATTAAAGAGTGATCATTGCTGTCTTTTACTCTTCATGTTTGACACATGTGTTGTCCACTGAACCCAATATGAAATATATAAATGGTCTTTGATTATTCCTTCTCTCGGTCTTCCTTAGTCATTGATTTACTAGAAGCTCATTGTGTACCGCTCAGGGTAATCCGGCATGAATAATCAGTAATGATGCATCTAGGTCATTTTCACAGTTTCTAAGATTTTGACATACTTGTGTAAACATTCATTCAGTCCCATCTCAAAAACTGGAACAGTAATAATATTTCTACTAATTAAGTGAATGAGGCAATATGGACATCAAATGCTTCATGTTGTTCCCCTTGATGAAGCACACTTCAGCCCAATAGTGTCACTTTGTGGTCAATCATAATAGTGCACATCCACAATATAGACGGCACGACTGGGCCGATGATAGGTGGCCAGCCTTAACGGCGTCGAGGCTCATGGCACGTTCAAGCAGCTTGATATGTGTCTTCACAGGACCCGTCTTTAAAAGAGACTGTCCACATCCCCCATCTCTACAACCACTGTCTTCAGCTGAGAGTAGAATTCAATGGTAACTTGGCCATTCTCTCTTCCTATACCTGTGACAGATGCAGGAACAAATGTCCATTCAGAGCACACCAAGACAGGTACCAAATGAATTATTCTAAATTATTACAATGACATAAACAAGCTACATTTAATTTAAAAGAAGTTAATGGCTTTGCAGTGCGAACAGATTGGTACAAGACCCTGTATAGGCTCAGACATATCAGCATGTGTAGGTGCTGAATGTTTAGGCATGTGTAGGTGCTGAATGTATAGGCTTAGACATATAGGCATGTGTAGGTGCTGAATGTATAGGCTTAGATACAAAGGCATGAGTAGGTGCTGAATGTATAGGCTTAGACATATAGGCATGTGTAGGTGCTGAATGTATAGGCTTAGATACATAGGCATGTGTAGGTGCTGAATGTATATGCTTAGATACATAGGCCTGTGTAGGTGCTGAATGTATAGATTAGATACATAGGCATGTGTAGGTGCTGAATGTATAGATTAGATACATAGGCATGTGTAGGTGCTGAATGTATAGATTAGATACATAGGCATGTGTAGGTGCTGAATGTATAGGTTTAGACACATATGCATGTGTAGGTGCTGAATGTATAGGTTTAGACATATAGGCATGTGTAGGTGCATGTGTGCAAACCTGATGCTTTGTAGCCTCCAAATGGCACCTCAACAGGTGTGATGTTGTAGTTGTTTATGAAGCAGGCGCCAGCCTGCAGATTCGCCACCACGCGGTGTGCACGTTTCACATCTCTGCAATGCGAGCGACAAAATAATGGGGAAAGACACAGCTATAGAGATTTAATGCACACATGCTATAGAGATTTAATGCACACATGCTAGGGCTGTAGTTTAAAAATAGACCACTCATTTATGTATCTGCTATAGTTGTCAAGGAAGCTCACCACATCCAAATCATATTCCTAGCTGTACTCAAATGCCGTTTTAAAATAAAATACCCCTAATGAAGTACAGCTTAAGAGTTTGTTGATGGTGGCTTGAAATGTAATAGTGGCAATGCATGTTGAAGTTGCTAAATAGGCATATGCAACTTTCCAACAATGAATTATACTCCTAATATGATTTGTGAAATGTGGAAATGTGATTTTGTTACTTGGTGAAGACCCCAGCTGCTAGACCCATGGTGCTGTCATTGGCCCTCTGCAGCACCTCCTCTTCGGTATCAAATGGTAATACAGACATCACTGGCCCAAAGATCTCCTCCCGCACACATGTCATGTCATCCGTGCAGTTATCTGTAGCCAACCACACAAACAAAAGTTGGTTTTCAAAAGAGTTTTGTATATAAAGCTTACACCCCACAGACACATTTAAAAGAGTTAAAATATAAAACTGACAACACAGTGTGACCCCTTTTATCACTATATTAAAATTATGTTACTTTAAAATGAAGAGTATCTGTGTATAACACTCTAAGGCAAAGGACTTAGACACCCCTATACAGAACTCCATATGCACAAAAAGAACTAACCTATCACACAAGGGGACATGTAGTAGCCATTCTTGAGCTTTGGGTCAGCAGGGGTAATGGGTTCTCCCCCACAAAGTATCCTGGCTCCCTGGAAATAACATGATCACACTGACACATAACTGAACCTATAAATACAATGTTTAATGCAGACTCGCCAGAAATGTAAATGAGACATTTAATGTTTTGCTTCCTATATATCTTTTAAAAAACTGTTAAAAGTATTGCACAACATGAAATGAAATGCCTTTTGAAAATGTAATTCAATATTCAAAGGTACCTCCTCCTTAGCCTGGCGGATGAATCCCAGCACCTTGTCCAGGTGTGGCCTGCTCACTAAAGCACCCATTCGAGTCTGCTCCAGCAGGGGGTCTCCGATCTGGATGGCTTTAGTCCTTCGCACCACCTCCTCTATAAACTGAGGCAGGATTTTCCTCTGAACAAACACACGAGTTCCATTGCTGCAAACCTGAAAGATCGAAGGGGGGTGATCATGCATTATACAGGGAGGGCGACGGACCGACAGAGGTGGAAGAATTACATTCCACTCTGATAGTATTTGCAATGTTTCCATCCCCAATTCTACTAAGCCAACAGAAAAGGACTTTCTTTCCTGTACCTGCACTATAAAACCCTTGAGATATGAAATGCATAATGAGTTTTTTGACGAGAATTGACAAGCATAAGCCACCTCTTTAGCTTTAATTAACAGCTTATTGCAGTGTGCACTAAGGCTACATACTACCCCTGTGTCATGTTTGGAACATATATACAGATATATATATGAATGTATACTTCTTCAGTGTCTTTGGGGATACCCTGATCTCTGTTAATAAAGCCACCACACTGCCCCCCCAAACCCAGCTCACATACCAAAAGTGTCACATTGATTTTCATGGTCCACTGTTCCTTTTCTGTACCTGGCCTTGAGACAGGAAGTTTGCCATGAGTGCCCCTCTGACAGCGTTCTCCAAGTCACTGTCCTCAAAGATGATGAGAGGAGACTTGCCTCCGAGCTCCAGTGTCACTGGCTTCACCCCGCTGGAAGCCATCTCCATAATCTGCAGAGTGAGGAAGGAGCACAAACTAAATATCAAAACGGGTCACTTTGCTCATGGTGACCCATACATTGAGCGTTCTGTTTGTAGCCAAGTGCTGTTTGTAACCGTGTAAGCCCAGTGCTGTTGATGTTTATGCTGTGCATGTTATACACAGAACTGTGTAGACATTGTACATTCTCCCTATATACTTTACATGACATTCTGGAGTGAGTCATGTTTCCCTTTTGAACTGCTAAACAATTAATGAAATCAAAAAACATTTCCCCCCTGAAGAAGAACAGGCAGTGTGTTACCTTCTTGCCAGTTTGGATGCTCCCTGTAAAAGAGACCTTTGCCACAGAAGGATGGTGGCAAAGCAGCGTGCCCGTTTCCTGCCCACCCTGCACTACGTTATATAACCCGTCGGGGGCACCAGCTTGGGCATAGATCTGCCAGAAAAACTGCTGTCACAGGGGTCACTGGGGATGGCTTGAAAACCATGGAGTTTCCTAGTAAAAAAAAAGATTCCAGTGATCAACACTATCAAACATGTAGGCCTACTACCAGAGACATTAGGAGTATACTAATGTCTCTGGACTATACACTTTAAATCAAATTCAGCGAATTACTCCTCAAGTTCTGCTTGCTGTCTTTTCTGTGTGTGTGCTACAAAAACATTTTGTACACATTTTGTCCTCAATTTCATACACAGTCCTGGCTTTGTCAATGGGAAACAAAGTGCCTTGGACCAACTCGTACACTATTCCAACCAATCAACACGTTTCTTCAGGAATATGGAAGGGAGGGGTGTAATTTGATTGGCTGTTGAGCTCAAATAGCATGAGTCGCAGAATAACCTTTAAGCTTACAACATCTTATTCATGTTTAGAGGTGTTTGTTATATATATATATATGTGTGTGTGTGTGTGTGTGTGTGTGTGTGTGTGTGTGTGTGTCTTTGTGAAAGGTAAAGTGTTACCACAAGCAAGGGCTGGGGCTGATTTCCAGGATGCGATTTGAAAGGGGTAATTCCAGGCTCCGATCCCAACACACACGCCAAGGGGCTCGCGTCGGGTGTATGCAAATGAACCTCCAGGTAACTGGACATGCTGTCCTAGGATGGGAAAACAAACATTCACATTTAGTAAAGCCATACACTTAATGCAAACATGGTTGATTTTCCATTCTCAGGGTTACAGTTCTTGTATTATATACAGAAGGAACTGAGCATGCACAGGGGTTGTGTGCTCCCATAATGTTGTGGGTGATGTGTTGTGCCCCATAATGCTGTACGTCTGTGTTGGAGAGAATGACAATGTTTAATCCTGTGCTTAATATTCTCTTTCTGTTTGTACTTGTATTTTTTAGCCTGTGTTAGTGTTTTTTGAGTCCATGTGCTGTGCGTAATCGAGAGTATGTGGTTCTGATCTGTTGTTAACGTATTTGCCCACCCCTACCTAGTGTGTGATGTCCATGTAAGACTGCTTTCGCTGTCATCTGTATCAGTTTCTAAATGGTTACCACCTGAATGAGATTCTTAAATAACCAGCAAAACACCAACGAGAGGCCTTCCGTTTGTTCTAGATACTACTAGTATTCTCTATGAATCATAGAATAGAAAAGCCTTTATTGTAATTGTATTCGCATACAACGGAATTGGGAGTGCTGCTCCTGTTGGTGCGACGAGGGACAACATATAACATAACAACAATATTACAACTATCTAAAAACTAACAGGTAAAGCAATGTCACAATGTTTGTTTGTAATGTCCCTCTGTACTTGAATCAGCACCAACCTGCCAGTGTGCAGGCAAGCCCAGCATAGTACTCGATACACAGCCCGGCCAGAGTCCACATCCAGACGGGCCTCTGTGATGGACTTCCCGTTGTTCACCACTTCTGCCTCCGCGATCTCCTCTCTTCGACACTGTCATCAGTCAAGACAGTATTCGTTTTTATTAAGACCAACATTTTCACCTACTTTTTGAGTTGTTCCGACTTGAGGAGGCGTTCATATGAATTTTACCAGCCGGAAAGTCATTATTCCGATTATTTCGACACCACGTGAATGCACCTTTAGACAGAGATAGACTTTAAAAAAAGTTTGAGTGTGTGTTTGAACTCTGACCTTTGTTACAGGTACTCTCAGTTCCGTGACGAGTACAGTCTAGAACAAGTGATGAAGTCCAGAAAAGTATTTGATTTTCTCACCCTACTTCAGTGTTGGTAAGGATCTCCTCATCGTCCACAAACCTTGCAGTTATATAACAAGTAACTATGAATTACAATTGGTGCAGGAATGTAGTGCATTGATCTCTTTAGTGTTAACAGATAACAGATGAGTTGAGGTAGTGACAGTGTCAGTTTGTAACTGGCTCCCTGTCCTTGAAATCAAGGCCATTTTTGTGCTTGAGGAATGAGCATGAATGGTGTTATGAAATGTTTCAAAATCCCAAGGTTCACTGATAAGATAATCATCATATGACAGGTCGTGTCTTCACAACAAAGGATACATCTTCTTTTAAAGCTCAGTTTTCCTACAATTGTGTAATTTCCTACAACTTTAACTTTTAACACTTCATAACATCATACTGTACAAAATATTTAGTTTTCTTAAATACACAAATAGCACAAATACTTATATTTAGAACAATTAGTATGTTCAAAAAGTATTCTGTCAGTTCATGTAACATTTAAAGCTTTCAGGCACTTTGCTATTACTTACTTACTTACTAACTTTAGTGAGCGGTTTTAGCATACTTAATTGTAAAGGGGTTAATTCATCTTCACAGCCCAACATCAGATGGTGCAGGAGCAGCCATCTTGGCCAGTGAGGACTTTGTTAGGCAACATGGTCTGGAACACAAAGCGGTGGAGATCATTGCCCAGGAGATGGTGACGGACACGGCCTCCACCTTTGACGAGAACAGCTGCCTGAAAATGGTGAGAGCCACAGGTGTACTCTGGCAGACCTCGGTCTAGTGAACCCCCATTCAAGCACATGCAGGTTGTCTTAGTACCTGTGTAGGGCAGTTTGGATGAGTAAGTCACAGCTATCACCGTCACAGTTTTCATATTAGTCATTTGTGAGTGACGTCTTGTTACTGACTGGTGCCAGTTCTATTTCAAGGGAAGAAAGGATTCAGAAAGGACTCAGCTAATTGTTTACTGGGCTATTAGCAGTGTTTGTAGCCTGTCTCAGCATCCTGAAGGGGATCAAATAGTACATAAAAGGCCCTATTTTGACCGGCAAAACAGCTGACGGAAAAGGCCTAATCTGCCTGGGTAGGATATCAAAATCTGGCAGTAAATTAAGCCCTTCCGCGGAGGCGTGGATTTTGGATATTGGCTTGGTGACATATATTCTTCTCTGACCGGGAACATCCCCACTGTTCACTAACACTACCCTTGTTATTTCCATTCACATATTCACATATTGTGGTCTAATTAGACTAAGGCAGAAGAAGAACTGCTGCTCCACACCAGCGCATTTCCTACAAAACATTTCTGTTCTTGGTCGTAAAGGAATGCAGAGAGAGATTGCATTCAGGTTGGCCCAGGTGTTCAAATCTATCAACATAAACATAGCTGGCAACCTCCCATATCTTCTGCATTCCCCACTCATGTTAGCTACTGGTCACTGCTGCTCATTCCCCACTCATGTTAGCTATTGGTCACTGCAGCTCCATATCTTATGCATTCCCCACTCATGTAGACTACTGGTCACTGCTGCTCATTCCCCACTCATGCAGACTACTGGTGACTGCTGCTGTTGCCTGTTCCGCATCAGGTTCTCACCCTGTCTCTAGGATATCTCATATCATCAGTAAATCTACACATACAGTCACCAATGCCTCATGTTACACAAATTATTACCTTCATATGTCCACTCTCTCCTGTTGATCCAGTGCTCAGCTAAACAGGCTTTCACACACCTGTCCGGTTCTGCTTAGGTTCTGGATGCACCGACTGCACCAAATAGCCTTACAGTTTAAGAATACTTCTTCATTAAGAAGCAATGTAAAGGATAACATTTCAATCTAATTAAGTAAGGGATAATGTATTGTCCGGAGGTCATTATCCAAAAATAAATCCCGACGGGGCGAACAGCACCCCGACGCGCAGCGGAGGGGTGTTGTTTCGTACTGAAGGGATTTATTTTTGGATAATGACCGACGGACAATACATTATCCCGCTTATTATACGGTTTCTTGCCAAAAACGATAGAAGACATTCCGCCAAAATACCTCTTTTTAATGATTTAGTTGCCGTTTCATGATTTACGCTAAGAAATAAATAGTTCTTCAAGCAAATAGAACTTTTAAGTTTCAGGTGTTGCGTAGCAACCCATTACTTGCTGACTTCAAATTACAATGAGTCTGTTACGTTAAATGACCGGACTACTTGCGGAATGATATGAAAGATGTGAATTAGAAGCACAAAACCCGTTGCCAATGACAGCGGTCAATATCTTTTCGCAGCGGTGAATATCAGGAAATATTCACCGGCGAACGTTGGGATGGCCCATTCAAATCAACGGAACTTTTTGGAACATTCTGAAGAGCCGTATAATAACATTGAATACAATAGTCACCTGAGATGAACCTAGTATGCTGTTGAAGTAAAAGCTAAAGATCATTCTTTCACATCACCTCACAGCCTGTGCCACTTGGGGAAAGGGGTGAAATGTAGCCTCATCCGAAAACATTTATTTCTGTAGAAAATAGATCTCTTCTGCTCTCCCAAGTCGCACTCAGCAGGTGCCAGAATGGCTGCAGAAACATTTAACATTTCAGCAAAGATGAAAGCAATACATGTTTTGGTTCATTACCTAGCTCCGGAGTTGCAAACGTGCTCCATTATGCAAATTGAGATTCAATCGACTATGTATCACATTACGCATGTTTGGACATTTTATATTCTAGGCCTAAATAAATTCTCCAGAATGGACGTTAGATGGGCTACATTGATCTCAACAAAATAGTGTTAGCTTGAAATCTAAGTGGGCGAAACACTTTTGTACAGACTCAACGTCACAGACCCTGATTAGTAGGTTTAAAGGGATGTGGCCAGGGCATTTTAAAACCGGTCAGCCAAGCCACAATCATGTGTCAATGAATTTAGTTGTTTTTAACCACCGAAGAAACACTACAGTTTACTCCTTGTAAAAGCTCTCCTGGCGAACACCATCCAGAACCTGCAGCGATATTGCCATCTTCTTACGTTGTACTTTAATGTGACGCATTCAGTTGAAAGGGACTGCTCATCAATGCTGTTGGTCGCCTTTAACCAAACCTTTCACTAATTAACTTCAGTCCACCTAGTGTCTTTGGCCACACCCCTACAGCCCGCTCTGCAGCATGTCCATTTTAGTGCAACAGTGTGCATGCGCTGCCGTTACTGCATCAGTGTGCATGCGGCCTGATGAGTCCATCCTGTCTGTGCCAATCCTCCCCTACAGGTGGGTTATGACATGACACAGCAAGCAGCCAGGAAGTGCTTTGAGACGGCCGGACTGACGCCATCGGATGTGGACGTCATTGAGCTGCATGACTGCTTCTCGGCCAACGAGCTCATCACATACGAAGCCCTAGGCCTGTGCGCAGAGGGTGTGTACACTGTTGTGTCCTGTCCAGCTAAATATATAAAAAAAAGACAACAAAAGAATGGATTGTAGAGTCCCTCAGTGACATTTCTGTGTTTGTTTTAAGGTGTAGTTGTGAGACATGTTTGGTGAGCCTATCTGTCTGTCTGTCTGCAGGGAAGGCAGGGGAACTCATTGATAGTGGAGACAACACCTATGGGGGCAAGTGGGTGGTGAATCCCAGCGGAGGCCTCATCTCCAAAGGTCATCCCCTCGGGGCCACAGGTGAGCCGCTGGCATCCTTTTAACCTTTGACCCCAGCCAGAGAGTGACCTCTCTCATGTGGAATCAGGTCTTTTAGGAAAGTAGGAAGGATGAGAAGAAGTGAAATCAGCACTAGTGAACTCAACCTTCTGTCAGCTATACAGCTACAAGAAAGTAAACGTGTGTGTACATTTGATTATATGATATTTATAAGGTTTTTAATGTTTTAAAACGTATGTTTCCTTGCGTTGGACAAACAATTTGTGGGTTGTGAAAACTAGATGTTTTTTTTTTTCAATCTTGGTTAGAGTGCTGTCCACCACTTGTAAAATGTTCTCTTACCTAAGAGACGAGCACATATAAGAAAACATTGGTAAATCCCAGAAATCAAGGGGTACTAACAAAATAAGAGCAAATCGTGGATACAAGCAAAAATAAGAGGAAATTTGTTTGTGTATTGCTTCCTGCATGAGGCCCAATGTTTAGAGAAACATGAAGTGTTCTGGCGCCAGTACCATCTATCACCCACCAGGGATCACCAGAGCACAGTTGCAGTGCACACACACACACACACACACACACACACACACACACACACACACACACACCCCGTACACTTTTTAACAGTCTCTCATCTACCAGCTGCTGGCGTGGCCAGAGGGGTAATTAACTCCAGCTGACTGTGAGAGTAGTTCAATGAGTCTTAAGGTGACACGGGTGTTTAGTCCCCACTATTCTGAATGTTCACCTTTGACCTCCTAGCTAGCTGCGGTTAGAGAGAGGCGGGTGGGAGCTATTTGAGTATATTACTGTAAATGACTTGTTTTACATGGACATGAGTCTTAAACCAGTAGTTCACTGCAATATGGGAAAATCACATATTCCAATCAGGTTTATTGACAGCTACAATGTATGCTGGGAGTGAGAATAAGGCAGCCTATTACACAGATCTAGCCTTACGCAGCGCTGCTTTCAGAAGATTTGCCACAACGAAGATTCAAAGGTAGATTTTTCACTCTTATTTTCTTGGTCTGGGAACAGTTAGGCAGCCTGATCCTGGTTCAGACACTTTGCCAGTTATTTCCCACTCCTTAATCATAGCCAGGTCAAGAACCACATCCCACGCTCACACCATCCTCTCAAGATGGATCATTAAAAAAATGACAACTCTGCATGGACCCAGCGCCACACCAAGGTCCTTACCCTAAGACCCTTATCTTGTTGTAATGATTTCCATGCAGAAAGCCTATTAGCCAAAGGAGATTAGCCAAGATTCAGCGGTCACAGAGGAGCTGGTCCGCACCAGATTATGGGTATGTCAGGGTGTGAGGTGCTTCAGCAACAGTGCGTCAATAGATGTCATTTGTTTGTGTCAGTATTCACAGGACACTGCTGCAATGGATTGGAAAGTAGACAGGCTAGTCAGTTTTATGATTACGCCTTCATGCCTTATTCCCGCTTTCTCTCTCTCTCTCTCTCTCTCGCTCGCTCTCTCTCTCTCTCTGTGATTGATTGGTCAGGCCTGGCGCAGTGTGCGGAGCTGTGCTGGCAGCTGAGGGGCGAGGCCGAGCAGAGGCAGGTGCCGGGGGCAAAGGTGGCTCTGCAGCACAACATCGGCCTCGGAGGAGCTGTGGTGGTGACGCTCTACAGGATGGGATTCTCTCAGGAAACACGGTCAGTTCTAACCCTAACCCTGACCCTTTCAGCCACCCAACTGCCCAAGGGTTAGGCCAAGTCTTAGATTCGCCCATTCTCTAACTGGTATGGGTTATTTTTATATGTTTATTATGTGTCAATTATGTTCATAGTACTTGTGCAGAGTGTACGTCATGGTTATGTTATGTATATTATGTGTTGTTATGTTATGGTAGGTTTGGGCGGCGTCTTGTCGCAAGAATTTCAGTGCCCAGTCTGACCCTGTGTCATTCTGTGCATCTGACAAATAAAAGACTTGTAACTTGTAACTTGTTTGTGCGGGTGGTATGATGTGTTAAATTGGTTGCCTGACACTGATAGTGTTTTGATAGCTGTGTGCAGAAAGCCAGAAAGAGGTCAAAGAAAACCCTCACCATTATAATCATTTGATAGTCATGAAGTCATAATTATGTGAAGGACTAATGAACTCATGTAACCATGCTGAAAATCGGTTTTAGAACTGTATTGAGTTTTTAGTTTTTTTATTATTCGATTTTTTTTTTTCTCTTAATTTGGCAGATGCACCATCAAATCATTGCTAATGCCTGGGGACATAGTGTTCTTTTCACAGACGTTTTAGTTAACCATTGTCAGGAGACTGTATTCGTATGTGTCTGTATGTGACCTAGGTCATTCTGCAGAGTCAACACATCAGTGACGTTATGCGCCCCAAACATTGAGCTGAACGGAACTATATGCGTCCAGAGTCCATAGAAAGGCAGAGATGAATGTATGTATGTATGGATGTATATTTCAGTCAGATAGGAGTTCTAATGGCAGACAGTTTTAGTGGTATTCTGTCTCTTAAAGGGTGCTATAGGTCATTTTGCGGACCTTTGGACGAGGGTGAAAACATACGTTCTGTAGCTGTTGAATGTCTCTCTCTGCGTGTGATAACATGTGCCCATCCTCTTCTCCTCAGGCCTCAGATTGGAGCAGTGCTCACCAGTGCAGCCAGTAACCTGGATGGCTTCAAGGCTAGCGCCGTCTTCAAAGAGATCGGCAACAAACTAGAACAGGTACCCAGAGTGAACCATAGTCTCATGTTTTGGATACATGTCTGTGTGTCTCTCATTAGTCTCATGTTTTGGATAAACATCTGTGTGTCTCATTCTGCAAAGGGAAAGAACAGAAAAACAGAGGGGGGGGATTTAATTTATCTGTTGGAATCAATCAATTTGTGTCGTTGTAATGTGCGGCCACCTCCGCAATAGTCCAGTGTCATCTGCATGCACCGCTGAGGCCATGTTTGATGTGCGCGTCTCGTCTTGGCAGGAAGGGGAGCAGTTGGTGAAGAGGATCGGCGGCGTCTTCGCCTTCAAGGTGAAGGGCGGCCCAGGAGGGGAGGAGGCTCTGTGGGTCGTGGACGTGAAGAATGGCAAAGGCTCCGTGACCAACGACGCAGGTCAGCAACAGTGGGCGAACGGCTCGTCAATTCACGCCGAGCTAAGATGGCTTTTTGGCCTGATCAGTCTGAGTGAGCGTGGGCGAGAGAATGGGCGGCACGATCCTGAGCTCTCTCTTTCTTTTTCTGTTTCTTCTCAATTTAATGGCAATAACAAAAGCAGGGAGTGGGTGGATGTGAGGACCTCTTTTATCCATTACTAATGTCGAACATTAGAGAGCGTTTGCTTTTGCCTGACGCTACCCATGGGAAGGGTCTCTGCTGCTGTTTGCTTTCTGGCTACATCTCTGCTGTGCTCCTTCAGCAGGCAATTACCCGTTCTCATCGCTCATACTATGCCAGGGCTCTCTGTAATCAATTGAAGACCTTTGTTTGTATTTTAAAAACTTGGAGAAGGATCGATCGAACGCCGTGAAGAATCGATTCATCACGGCCTTGGAGATACAGAAATGCCCGTACAGTGTATCAGCAGTCATGACAGTTGCACATGGCTAAGCACATTCCTCCATTGACAATGGAAGAGAATGACATGTATGTCAGCATGTTTAAATAGCAGCTTGGCTAAAAGCGGACCTATTGTACCTTTCCTTTAGTGTGTTTTATACTTTATACTATACTGCACTTACATGCATACTTTGCATGTAAGTGGTCTGCACTTGTACAAAAGCCCATGCCAAGAACATGCCGGAGGGAGTAACTCTCCCCTTGAAGAACCACTCTCTGAAGACAGGAGCTCGATCAAAGCGTTTCAGACAGAGGGTGAATAGAGATGTTCAATCTGAGAAAAATGATGTGGATCATTGAAGCATCTAAATCTACTCTACTAGACCCCAAAAATGCAATGATGAACACTGGAAATTAGCACAAGAGCTCTTTGAGTTCCAGTGAAATATAAACAATGTGTCCTCTCACACTGCCCACTCATGTTTGAAAGTATTGAAGATCGAAGAAGATCAAAGGGGGTTGTATGATCACACATCTTCAGTTATTGATGTCTCTCTCTTTCTCTCTCTCTCTCTCTCCCCCTCTCTCCCTCTCTCTCTCTCTCTCTCTCCCCCTCTCTCTCTCTCCCTGCCTCTCTCCCTCTCTCTCCCCCTCTCTCTCTCCCTCTCTCTCTCCCCCTCTCTCTCTCCCTCTCTCTCTCTCCCCCTCTCTCTCTCCCTCTCTCTCAGATAAGAAATCGGATTGTACTATTGCCATGCTAGATGAAGACCTTCTGGCCCTGATGACGGGGAAAATGAATCCACAGACCGTAAGTGTTCATTACATTACCCAGAATGCCATGGGAAACTGCCGGAGGGCGGGTGAGGTCAGCAGTGGGATGGTTGGCTTGTTGTGAGAAGTCTCACAGCACTCAGCAGTTAAAGCTGCGGGGGGCGGGTGAGGTCCGCAGTGGGATGGTTGGCTTGAGAAGTCTCACAGCACGAAGCAGTTTAAGCTGCGGGAGGTGGGTGAGGTCCGCAGTGGGATGGTTGGCTTGAGAAGTCTCACAGCACGAAGCAGTTTAAGCTGCGGGAGGTGGGTGAGGTCCGCAGTGGGATGGTTGGCTTGTTGTGAGAAGTCTCACAGCACGAAGCAGTTTAAGCCTTGTGTTGGCAGGCCACGTGAAGGGTCAGTTTATCAGCAGCCTCTAATTTGAAATGTAATTGAATTTTCACCACTTGACAATATCGGAGACAGATAGTTGTGTTTATGCAGAGTTCCTCTTGACGATAACACATCTGATAGACGCTTTCTGTCATCATGACTGATGAATGTCGGAGGGCAGAGTCTTTATAAGGATTATTTAGACAAATTGGGGGGGGAAATCTGTTTGCAGATTCTGTTCGTCGTGACTTTTCATCAAATTCACACAGCAGGAAATGCTTTTCAAAGAAAGAATGAATCCCTGGGGCTTTGTCACTGCATTCATTATTAACTGACCATGGAAGAAGTCATTAAACTTGACTGAAAAGAAACAGAATAGGAATGGCCATTGTAATAAACATTGGTAGGAAAAATGAGGTCTGTCCTGCTTGACTACTTCTGACCAGGCTTCAGTCAGTCGTCACACTGTGTTCTTGCTCAGATCGTCTAGCTGGGGCGTGGGCATACGCTCTAGATGATGGGGGTGAGAGGGGTTCGTTCAATCCGGAAAACAGTGTACAGCGTTGTGCTACGGTGTGGGGGTTGAATGAAACTGTGAATGATACGTTGAGGTATGTTTTTCTCTCCTTGGGTGGCTGTGCCAGAGGTTACCCAATCAATGGTGACATGGATATAAACCCCACCGTATAATAAAGTGCAGTGGAAACAATGGTTTTAGTCCTTTACAAATGCAAAACCCCTTATTTAATTCATCGAGCTTCGGGAATTCTTTGAATAGCCTTTCTCTGGCCTTCTCGGATGCATTGTGTGACACAACAGGGTGTTCAACGCAACAGGGTGTCCAACGCACCACCATGTCAATATAAAGGATGCATTGTGTGACACAACAGGGTGTTCAACGCACCAGGGTGTCCAACGCACCACCATGTCAATATAAAGGGGCTTGAAAGCAGCCCTGGGTCCCGTCCTTCACTGATTTCCTGTTTCCTCTCCTACAATTTCCTCCAGAATGTCAAAAATGATTTTAAGTGGGGGGGAATTTGTGTGTAAGAAAAAAATAAAACCTGTCAAACCTTGTTAACCAGCCATTCCCTATACAGCTTGTATTATGCTTTGAGGTTTGATCAATAGACATATTTGGAAAAAAAAATAAATAAAAAATGATTTTAAGTGTAGGCTGTCTTTTGGGTTTTTAAACCTATTCCAAATGCCATTTCTTTATCTTTATCCTTTGTTTGTGCTATGGCAATGGCAATGTGGTAAATGTTTTAAATGGGTCCCTCTTCCTAATCAACGTCTCATTTAATCCAAAGGCATTTTTCCAAGGAAAATTGAAGATCACCGGAAATATGGGAATGGCCATGAAACTCCAGAGCCTGCAGATGACCCCTGGCAAAGCAAAGCTGTGAAATATCTTCCCCTTTATCCATGTTTTCCTTTCTATGTCTTTCTTTTCCGCCAGAAACGTTGGTAAGAACGACAACCTGTCTGCGAGCTTCAAATGAATAACTTGTGCTTCCTAACAATGACAAAGAACATTCTATGGCCATATCTATTCCACGTCTATTTTTCTCGTAGAGACTGGCGTCAGCATAACTGTCTCTTTAGCACAAACACTACAATGAATATCATCAAATGTCGGGAAAATGATCCAGCTGTGAGTTTGTGAGAGCAACTGTTTGCTGTCTGTAACCTGAATAATTGTTAAAAACTTGACGGTGAGGCTGTGTGAAACGGCCATTAGTGGATGCTGTCATACATAACGTGTGCTGCTGCCCTGCTCCTTGTTCAGTCAATGGCTAATGTAGAAAACCTGAACTTGCCCAGGTCAGTGAAGACCTTCATATTAATGTGGTCTACATACAGTGCCTCTGGAATGCCATTTCAGCTGAGCCCCCTTGGTGATTCTTTATGATTTTTTTAATAATTGTCGACATTTAGGGAACCAACATTATGCTTGAGGACTCAACATATCACCGTATAAGAAATGCAGCTTAATTCTATGGCAGATGAGAGATTGTATTACAGGCCTTTCTAATTTAATTTGTCAGACGTTAAGTGCTTTCACCAGAACATTGAAATAATGTTAACAAATAATTTTGTATAGAATGAGTGCTTGTGGATGAGGAGACTGTTGATTTTGTAGCAAATAAAGCTTGTATTAATTTTTCTATCCGCCAGAAGACTATATTTTCTCCAAACCCTTTTGTTTGAGAATCCTATTTGTAAAATTGAATTACACTTTACTCTCTGAGCTCACTCACGTGGCTGCTGAATTTACCTCAGAAATACGTTTAGAAGCGACCTCAGAAAAACCTAAAGAGTATGATAAAAAAAGTGTGATAAAAATCTTCAGAATGGCCTCTTCATCGATTTGTTGATTGTTTATTATGAAGACCACGAAGCAGGATTGGTGCAGCTCTATTAAACTCTTGACCTTTGACCTTTATGCTATGAAGACTAACCCCTCATTAAAGCATCATTGCGTCCTGAGTGCATTTAAAGTGAAGCAAATGAGCAGACTGTAAAGTGAGGTGAAAAGGGTGTTTTGTGGAAAACTACCTGGTGCCTTTTTCCAAAGGAACCTGCAGAACAGGGAGGGTAGATTTACGTACTTCATGGGATTCCTGGGAAATACACCCATCAGTCATGCTTTACTACGTGAGCTATTTGATAGCTTTGCATTTCAGTTACAACGTTTTACTCCTTTAAAGAAACTCCTCTTTATGACAAGTTTTTTTTATCATGTTTCTCATGCCTGCTCCAAACTCATTTGGCTTTTCAGTTGAATGGGCGGCTCAACAGCCGAACACCTAGAACAACTGAAATGAAAATGTTTTCCCCTGGCAAACTATGTTCCTCCAGCTTCTAACATGAGAGTTTTATAGACTGGGAGTTTAAAGGGAAACTTCTGAATTTTTCAACTGAATTTTCACTAGGGATAAAAACAATAGAACTTAGTCCAGAATTGAGTTGAAAAACCCGTAAACGTTACTATAATGGTCGGACAACATGGAAACAAACAATTATTCCCTACAGAGATACACCCACGTCTGTTTACCTCAATTACTGTAAAGAAACTGTAGAAAATGACTGTTAGTACAGCCAGTGATTTACCTCTCTTCTCTCCCGGACCCTGACGTAGCACCCCATTCCGTGCCTACATTAGCGGTTCTTTTGACCTTGTTTTTCTATAAAGGCTGAGGATGTAAACAAAGTGCCAACTCTGATAAAAACCTCAGAGAATTCACAACGGCTGTTTGCTAAGTATCTGATGAGCCCATTGTTTAGCTCAGGGGAACCCTACGTCATATCTGTAAGAACGGGCCCCTCGAGCTCATCACATATAGTGTAAAATAGACTATACTATACAAATACTGTGGTTCCCCTTAAAAGACATTTACAAAAAAGATACTGTACTCAGGATTATAGCATTTAATAAACATTTGCTACCCCTAAGACCATGCAACAAAGATATCTGAGGAACATTTCAGATGGGTTGGTCTTCCTCAAGGCACTGTGTACAACATCGTTGCCTTGAAAAGAGAGAAACCCATTGACAATGAAGAAATCTTATAAAAGTCGAAAAATGAGAAAAAGAAAAAAAAAAGACAATTGACATAATATAACAGTAAACATATCCGAGTGAACTTTGAAGCGCTCCCATTGAGGATGTGTTAAGAATACTCACTCACCGATATACTGTATGTTTCACCGGTAATATCAGAAGCACACACATGTATAATGCAGACCGCTTCTGCACTCTTGCCAGTTCGACCAGGGGGCTTGACCTCTCTGACCTCCAGCTGAGTGGGGATGCTGGGATGGGAAAGGTCACGGTACCACAGGCTCGTGTCTCTTTCATCACTCTCAGGTGAGTTAGTTCCCCCGGTAGCCTATACAGACACCAGTGCGTAGACAGACTGGACCGCACACTGCACTGGTGTTGTAATCAATATAGGTCAAAATGAAGAAAAAAAAGCCCAAACTCAAACATAAATGAAAAAGAAGACTGCTTGTCTTGCTGAACCCCACACCTAAAAAGTATTTTTCCTTGGAGGTCAGGTGTATTCCAGGCATAGTCTCTCCTCCCCACCTTGAGGGAAGGTGTATAGTTTTACGTCTGTGTGGGTCTGCGAGGGAGCCTATACGTTGGTCTCCAACCCGTTCATGTCTATGGCGCAGTGGTCTTTGTCCTTGGGCTCAGGCCGCCTGTGAAGGTGTGAGGACCTCTTCTTCTCGATGGGCCGGACGCCCTCCTCCAGCTGCCGGATCCGCGCCACGTCCTGGAAGTTTGGCTCCGACTGCCTCATGAGGCCCATGGGTGAGGGCTGGAAGCCGCCGTTCTTCTGGTACGCCATCATCTGCTGGATGCTGATCATGGGCTTGGTTTCACAGATGAGAGGGATCTGTGGGGGTGGGGGAGGGGGGATGCCACATCTCACCATTAGTGGACGTCACAATTTTATTTAGAATTATATTATTTAATATTATTATTATTTGAATTGTAGTATCAGCTGAGCTTCAGTTTGTTCAGAATGCTCTCACATTGAAACGATGATGGCAATTTATTAAGTTAACGTTGGACCATCCTTGCAAACTTTGCAAATGAAATCAGTTTCAGAGTGTCCTCCATCATTTTACAACAGTGAGCAGCAAACGGCATTGAGCTACATGTGCAGAGGCTTTCAGATGGCCTCCATTAAATTTGCATTATATCTGGTTCATTATTCAGATGCTGTAGCCTCCATTTGCAATTGGTGTACTCATCCGATCACTGGTTATGAGATTCTGGAGAATGTTTGATTGAACTGGTTTTTTTTTTCTCTTTGGACGACAGAATAAGAAAAGAGATCACAAAACATTCCAGGGAAGCACGCTCTCCATACCTCTTCCCCCTCCTTCACGAAGTCTTTTCTGCAGATGTGCGCCATGATGCCAGTGGCCAGGGCGTCCCCCATCACGTTCACCATAGTCCTGAAGCGGTCTCTGGAACACATAACAGTACAGTGAGGAGTGACTTTTAGCGCTGTCTTTAACACTTGTCCCACGCAGTGTCATTCAGTTCCCCCTCTCTTTGCAGTCGGGGCTTCATCTGCATGGGATTACTGGTGGAATTGCACCCATTTTTTCCACTTGTGAAATCACAGAAATCAATCAATGTAATGCTCATTTGGCACACTGCTTCATCTAATAAACTGAATATTAATGGAACTTCCAACAACAATATTGTGGCTGAGACCAACATTTTTTTTTACAAGATTGTCATGTATGCCCAAACAGTCTAATTTTTTGGCAGAATTCCGCATCCAGAATGAATGGAAGGTTGATTGTCATGTATGGACAAACGGTCTAATTTTTAAGCAGAATTCCGCTTCCAGAATGAATGGAAGGTTGATTGAGAACTTACAACGCCCAGTCCACAGCGATGATGAGAGTGATGTCGTCTGTGGGCAGACCAACTGATGTCAGCACAATCACCATGGTTACAAGGCCAGCTTGTGGAATCCCAGCAGCTCCGATACTGGCGGCAGTAGCAGTGATGCTACAAAAGGTCAAAGGAAGTATGAGAGATCATTGTGTTAACATGCTTTTTTCAATACAGTTACTTTGTTCAATACAGTTACTTTGTTCAATAGAGTTACTTTGTTCAAAGTCATTCCTAGCTAATCTTCTTTAGGTTCTATCACCACCCCTGAGATTAGCTGCATTGTGACATCAGCTAGCCTCAAAAGTCAGCTCCCAACAACAACAGAGCACACAGGCTCATGGACATTAGCAGGAGAGCTGAGGCACATTGGAACAATGTAAACCGCCAAGTCAAAGGCAGTCCTTGCGAAACATCACCAGCAACAAAAGGCCACTTTCGTAGATGAGATGGCTAATGCAGACCATATGGGCCTTAGTCACAACGGATTAGTGAGGGAGCAACACGCAATATATAACATGGATAGGCTCTGCTTACTGTAATCACCATGCCATTTCATTAGACTGGATGTGTGGAGGGCTATCTTAAAGCAGGGGGCTCAGTGCAAGGGCCTCATATCCACTGCAGTAAAAGCACTCAAAGACAAACTCACCTAATGGTGATGATCTGGCCAAAGTCCAGCTCGTAGTTGTTGACCTGGGCGATGAAAATGGCGGCCACTGCCTCGTAGAGCGCGGTGCCATCCATGTTGATGGTGGCGCCCACGGGCAGCACGAAGCGGATGATGCGCCGGTCGATGTGGTTGTTCTCCAGGAGGCACTTGAAGGTGATAGGCAGCGTGGCAGAGCTGCAGTGAGAAGAACATGACATTTTGAGAGTGTGTTGTCATTGTGTTGCACATCTTCTAACTGACGCAAACGTATTTCTGTATTTCAGTATTTCTCTGAAGGGAGCAGAGTGGACTGAGACAGAAGCTGGAAAGGACAAGTTCACAGTCAACTACAAACAAATGTAAAAGGTGATAGTTAAGTGTAGAAGCGTAGCAGGGAAAGAGGGTGGCGGGAGGAGGGGGCCCCCCGAGGGCTCTGTATTGTTCAGGGGCCCTGGAACATGGCACACAGTGTACAACCTAGAGATGTAGACAGTGGACAGAATATTTTCAGAGCTCTTGAGAGCTCGCATCAACTAAATTGCCTGCCTTTTGTTGAACTCCCGCACTGAGCTTGTTTTCCATGCCCCTTTAGATGTGCTTTGAGTGACAGCGGAGTTCCAGCCCATCAGATGTATTTAGGCACTTAAGAGCTGTACGGCTGACCTCGCTCTGTGTGTCAGACCAGTGAGGGGCAGCAGGGTGGAACAGCATTCAGTGCTGTGGTCCTTTAGAGGTAGAATTTAAAACCTTGCTCGAAATGAACGAACTGCATCAGAGAACCATCCTGCCCATTGTTATATATTATATTTATATTTATATTTATTAATCCGCTCATCAGAGACTAAATGCACGGGCAGCAGCTGGTCTACCTGGAGGAGGTGGCGAGAGATATGAGCAGGGCCTGCAGGATGCCTCGGATGTAGACTATAGGGCTCTTTTTGGTGATGAAGAAGTACATGGCGGGCAGGATGAAGAGGCCGTGCAGCACCAGGCCCATCACCACGGTGATGGCGTAGAAGCCCAGCTTCTTCCCCATGGCTGAAGGGTCGTCCATCTCCAGGATCTTGCCAGCAACCAGGAACACGATTCCAAATGGGAAATACCTGAAAGGAGTTCAAAGGTCAGTTTACGCTCGGTCAGCGTTGGTTCTAGTCATTCTGAACTAACTTATCTCTGAAGCAATTACTTTTTTCCAGCAGAATCATTTGCAAATTGCCAGCATTAATGTAAGTCTCAGTTTTGTATCTATCCACACAGTAATTCTGCTCGTATACATCATACATTTGTCACATCATTAAAAAAACGTTCAAATGTTTACTACACTATGAAGTAAAAAAGCTTGTCATGAGTTTATGTACTATACTACCATGTTATCTACTGAACAAAAGAAAGATGCATTCTTATAAATATCCATGCAAGCATAGAGCATCAAGTTTCGTTACCAACGTTATCCAAACAGCTTGTGTGACTGCATCCTACATATCGCAACAGCATGTTATGAAGCATTCAGGTGGAGATGTGTGAAGGTGCCTGTCCTTGGCCTTACCAGATGACAATGGCCACAATTTTCAGCACAGCCTCATTCAGACTCTGACAGAAGTTGACCAGGGCACTGCCATTGGGTCCCATCCGGCCAAGCATGATACCTGGGGAAAGAGCCACTCCATCATCACAATACACACAGATGCTCTGGCACTACACATTGGAGCCAGCCAGTGTATTTTACACACAGATGCTCTGGCACTACACATTGGAGCCAGCCAGTGTATTTTACACACAGATGCTCTGGCACTACACATTGGAGCCAGCCAGTGTATTTTACACACAGATGCTCTGGCACTACACATTGGAGCCAGCCAGTGTATTTTACACACAGATGCTCTGGCACTACACACTGGAGCCAGTGTATTTTTACACACAGATGCTCTGCCACTACACATTGGAGCCAGTGTATTTTACCATGCTATATCCTGACAGCAAACAGGCAGAACATCACACCAATTACAACAAATACTTCTTTACAACCTGGGGATTTTTTTAACCTGGGCCCTATTTTCTAATTTTTGTGGGTACTAGGGACATCAAGTTTAGAGACCGATTACACATATTTGTTTGGGGGGGGGGGGGTGCATTGTTTTGCAGGAGGATAAGTCTCATAGCAGTATGGTAAATGGACCTAACCCACCTACATGAAGTCATGCTCTGCAGCTTTCTTTTCCATCCCAGAGGGAAATCTTCATTGCAGTTTTATTATGCACACCCATCTACCTGAGTGGCATTAACTCTGATAAATGACCTAGCCTTTGAAAAGTCTCATTCATCATCATAATTATATTCCAGGACAGGCATGGTGGCAGAGCAAGAGATGGATTCACTTTCCTGCCAAGGTCGATTTCTTTAACTATGTCTGATGCGTCTGGTCCCTTTGGGCAGACGGTGTCAGGAAGCACTACAGTTGCAATACTGTCACTGTAACAATGAGCCATGGCAATATATTGTCTTGCTCTTTAAAAACTTTCATCAACTCTGGTTTACTGTTGTTTTTTTAGCAGCAGAGAACCCAAAAATAAGACTTCAGCTCAATCACCAAGGTTTTAATACCTAAAGTTTGAACGTTTACTTAAGGTTTTGATCACACTACTGATTCTTTCTGAATCGGCTGTTGCTTCCGTAGCTTACCCATGGTAGCAGAGAAAATGACGATTCCCAGGACGTTCATGCCCTCACTGGTGCCCGGTTTGGTTCGGAAAGTGACGTCGGGCGGGGGGGTGAGGTCCAGGGAGAAGTTCTGGATGTCGGTACTGTTGTCGTCCTGAATGCCGTAGATGAAGAGGCGTCTGGTGGTGGTCTCTGTGAGGTCCTGGGTGACTGTAGGCCGGGGGGCCATGATAGGGATGCTCTGAGTGCGATACTGTGGGACACCAAAGAGAATGCTCTTAGTTAGAACACAGCCTCAGTGGAATCTGACAGGCAGTCTGGGAACTAGCTGGAATAGATGATTGAAAATCTAAAATAAAAACTGAAAGGTTAAATAATTGTTGATGGGTTCATTTTTCAGGCGCGTATGCTTTATGATTAATAGACAAAGTAAGAAGATTAGATTATTAACATTAGATTACATACACTTTAGCACAAAAAAAATGAGTGTGGCTGACGAAAAGCTCAAGGCTTATTTTTCAGAGTTTGGTGGGCAGAATAAGGTCAACGCTTTGTCCTCTCGCTACAATGACTGTTTGTGACTCACCTGCTGGAAAGTGGCTTGGACCAGGTTGGCTGGGAACATGTTGCTGAAGGACAAAAAGAAAAGGACCATTAGATGACTAGTTCAGGTCAAAGAGGTTTTCAAGCTGTGTTGAAAACATACTATAAATGAAAAGTTCTGACTGTGAACTTTCAGTGTAAAACTGTGTAGTTGTATAAGGCATGCTTGGTTGTCTGCACTGTGGTCATTTTGGAACTGTGCTCATCTGAAACAGTAAGGAGAGAAACAACCTCGGTATTAATTGTGTCGTAATGGAAGCATCAAAGTGGATGTCCTGATATCACTGTGGCCAGGGGCGGTTTTTCCTACAGGCGGTATAGGCGGTCGCCTAGGGCGCCACTCAGAGGGGGGCGCAAAAAACTGCGCCCAGCTTTGCGCCCCCTTCTATATCTCCAACCAACATTAGGGTAAAATGAGCCAAAAATCGAAAACGGAAGGGGTACGTACGTCCTTGTTGTTGTCAGAACATGCAAGCACAGTGAGGAGTTTGGTTAGAGTGTGTGTGTGTTCAAGAAACTTTGGAAAACAAAATAATGAAGAGGCAAATGCCACCCGGGCCGCAATTTAGGAAGAAAAGAAAGGAAGAAGAAAAGAAACGTGCCAAGGAGAAAGGTAAATCCTTAAATCCTGTTCTAGCCTAGAATGAATTCCAGATAAGAAAACGTTCACGAATGCGTGAATTGCCCGCGGCACTTTAGTGGAGTTAAGAAGAAAAGATGTACCTTATCATTGAACGTTTTCCTACTCCCTGTCACATAGTTCTTTAATGATTTTACAGAGGCGGGTATATCAAAAATGATGTCCATTTATTCTACATTATACAAAAAAAGACATGATTAAAATAGGGGCGCACATATAAAGCCAATAGCCAGTGCAACAACACTACACATATCTTACTCGTTGCATAGCACACCCATTAAGGAAGCCAAACACGGCAACTTGTCAATAAGTGAGGAATACTGGTAAAAATCCAAGTGTTGTCAACTTTAGCGAATGGTTTGTATGTAATCTTGCTAGTTAGCTAACGCTAGCTAGCCAGTGACTTGTGACGTTCCTTGTTATTGCCATTCAGTCGAAACATCAGTTCAAGTTCAGCTGTACCGCAATTTGCGTCATTTTGCGTCATAAAAATTTGAGTAATCAAATTTGGACAGCTTTAGTTTTGGTGGAGCGAGCTAGCCAGTTTAATTAGACATGATTCAACTAATCAAGAGCTATGCATCTTGGGATAAAAAAATGTCAGGCTGTCCAAATACACCAAAATGCTTAATAACTACACAATAGCTACAATTAACAAATGATGATAATACATACTTTTGTTATATCATTTTAGATTCACTTTTAGAAGACTAAGAAAACATTATTTGCAGGCGATTGGGAAGATGACGTGGAGGTGTGTCCATAAACAGTTCAACAGGGGGCGTGGCCGGAGCGTAGTCCAGCACAGGCGTGACATTTTCTCAGTGATTTGTTCTTGAATTAATGTTTGTTCATTGTCGCGATCGTTGTTGTGTTTATGTGAAAGAAATGCAGTCTTACAGGGCAAAATAGCGTTTGAAAGTTGCAATTCCGTTTTCGTGGGGAAAACAAAATATTTTGTATTTGGGGGGGGGGCGCCAGGAGTGAAGCTCGCCTAGAGCGCCAAATGTGCTAGGGCCGTCCCTGACTGTGGCCAACACCAACACACCACACCACACATCACACTTCTTCCCTATGATTCTAATGAACACTGGGAAACCCTCCCTTGTACAAAAATATGCCTGGAGTACATCGCTGGTCGTAGTAACACATTGAACATGCACTGAAATATACTGTCGTCATAGTTACAGTTTTTGTTGAATGTGCTGAAAGTATACTGATAAAAATATCTTTCATGGTAGAGTGAAAGCTTTTTCTCCAGCTGCCTCCCTCTCCCTCTCCCTTCTTCCCTCTCTCCCTTTCTCTCTTCTTCCCTTCTTCCCTCCTCTCTGCACCCATGTGGTGACGTCTGCCAGCAGCTGAGAGTCTCAGAGCTTCACAACTGACATATGGATCTAAGGTGTGTGTATGGGCCTGCGTGCAAATGTGTGTGTGCTTATGTGTCTGTTTACGTGTGTGTATGTATGTACATACGTACGTGTGTGTGCGTGCGTGCATGCGTACGTGTGTGTGTGTGTGGTGTGTGTTTATGTATGTATGTATGTATGTATGTATGTGTGTGTGTGTTTGTGTGTTTGTGTGTGAGTGTATGTGTGTGTGTGTAGGGTTGTAGCTGTTAGTTGATGGTAGCGGTGAAGATGGTGCAGGTAATCAGCCCTGCTCAGACGACCTCTGACCCCAGGGCGATAGTGCCGGGACTAGCCTGCCGCTGCGCCCCTGTGGCCTCCCAGCTGACAGGTGCAGACACTGAGTTCACCCGCGTGCGTGCGTGCGTGCGTGCGTGCGTGCGTGCGTGCGTGCGTGCGTGCGTGCGTGCGTGCGTGCGTGCGTGCGTGCGTGCGTGCGCGTGTGCGTGTGCGAGATGAGAGACCTAGGCTATACATGTAAGCTGGTAGTATTAATATTTGGAAGCCTGGGGCATGTCCATAAGCTTTCGGTCAGTGGGCTACGACTGGCAGGACTTAGTAAGAGACAATCCAAAAAACTAGCAAAGTTCTGCTCTGTATCAGCTGCTATAGGTAGTCTTGCTGTTTGGCGTAAGAGATGTTTCTTGTACCCATTAGTCACTAAGCTGTATTCAACCTCTGAGAAATGTTTGAATCCTTTCTGTACAGAATATGATTGGTGGATTCAAATAAATAATTTAAATGTGTGTGTGTGTGCGTGTGTGTGTGTGTGTGAGTGTGCGTGTGTGTTCGTGTGTGCGTGTGTTCGTGTGTGTGTTCGTGTTTGTGCATGTGTGTGTGTGTGTGTGTTTGTGTGTGTGTGCGTGTGTGCGTGCATGCTTGCGTGCGTGCGTGCATGCGTGCGTGCATGCGTGCGTGCGTGCATGCGTGTTTGTGTGTGTGTGTGTGTGTGTGTGTGTGTCTGTGTGTGTGTCTGTGTGTGTGTGTGTGTGTGTGTGCGTGCGGGTTGTGCGTGTGTGCGTGTGTGTGTGGGTCCAAGTCCCAGGTGCTGTGAGAAAGTGAGGGGGAGATATGCAAAGCGGCTTCAGAAGGACTTCTTCCTTTAAGCCCTGATTGGTAGCCATTTGTACAGGTCTGGTTTCACAGAGTTAGTTAGTATTCAAATGTATGCTGAGGCTCTTGACTGTCAGTTGTCATTTAGATTTGAATATTAGTGTTAATGTTGTTGTTTTATCTTTTGTTTCTCTCATAAAGTGCCCCTTGAGAGCGTTATCCTGTTAATTTATTCAGTACATTGTATCAACAAAAACAATGCTTTGTACTCAAATACAGTTAATGGGATTACAGAAGTATTTGCAGTGTTTAGGCAACTTTATATCCATTCAAATAAAAACATGATTTCACTACGAAGAAAGACACATAAACACAAACACGCACACGCACATGCACACACACACACACACACAATAAGGGCCAAAGTAGATTTGCAGTAAATCCCAACCACAGCTGTGTTTTGAGAACAAATACTCTCAGACACACACGCGGACACACTTGGAGGCTAAGTTTTTAAGTTTGTTATCAGAGACGATATTGAGCCAAAATTCGGGACTCAGCCGAACATTGAGCTGTTGCATCTGTGACTGTAGACCTCTAAGAATATCCCTTGATAAGCCCAAATAGATAGGAATGAATTGGCATGTCAGCATGACAAGCACAGTATTGTGACAAGCACCTTAAGCACTGATCTGACTGATCACCTAAGCATTCGGTCCTAACCTGAGCCCTCTGTCATAACCGTGCGTGTTTCACGTGTCGTGCCGCTTCAGCTCAGGCTGAAAGGGCAGGATTTGTCTCTGTGAAATCCTCCTTCTGTCCTTACTACTATATTAAACATATTGGGAGGATATACCGTCCCTGTGCTTATTATCCCTTAGAGGTGTTGGAGGAGGTAGGCTAGTGGTATTTGCTGGTGTCTCAGAATGCTGTGCCGGTGAGCGCCCTGCCCCACTGACCAATTGCGACAGTGACATGGCGACACACTTAGCCCATGAACCCTGATGACGGGTCACTCCAAGGACAGGACTTAGCGTGCTGCTTGACTTAGCCTCTACCCAGCCTTCAAGCCGTGTGTCGCCATGTCACTATCGCAATTGGTCAGTGGGGCGCCAGCAGTACGGTCAAAAATGCTTTTGTCGTGATATTTTGTGTCATGAGTTGGATTCTGGGGGGTTTATCAATGCGCTACTGTATACCTAGCAGGTGTTTTCTGTGTTCTTCCTGCTGGGTTTGAACTGTAGTGAAAAAGCCCTAAAAATGACTCTGACAAACACACCTGAAGGTGCATAACATTATCCAGGATCATTTGTAGAATACATGAGCCTGTGCTTGAGAGAGGTTGCCCCCTGTTATACTTCTATCACACGTGTGAGAAAAAACATGACCGATTTTCAAGCCTGTCCTGCATGTTCAGTTCATGTTTTCATGCCCACATCAGCATTCACAGCCCAAAGCATACCTAAAACACTGACTTATACCCTTAAATAGTTAAATGAACCCTTGAGAAACCTGCAGAAACCCAAACTTGCTCAAAATGCTGCAAAATTTCTCATTAATTCATTCTCATGAATGAGATCCCTGTGGATGATTTTACGTGAGGTCAGGTTAGATGTTGAGTTCTGTAAAGCCCAATGGTGAGAATATAATTTGCACTCTACACATCGGGAGCGGTTATGGGGTTCAGTGTCTTGCTCAAGGACACTTCAACACTTGGTGAGGAGGAGCCGGGATCAAACTAGCAACCTTCCGATTGCTGAACGACTCCTCTACCTCCTATCTCCTCCTCCTCTATCTCCTGAACCACTATTGCCCCCTATATTTCAAGGGTTGAATGACTAATTGTTAATGTAATTTAACTAACCAGAGATACCCGAATGTTTTGGGGGGTAAGACCAAACAACAGCAGGTTTGTACATACCATTTGGCATTATTATTCAAAAGCATTTCATAATTTTTACAGATTTCGTCATACATGGACAAACTAAATATAATCTGAACATTGCATAAGTGGTGCTGTTTTTTATGTTCTGAAATCCTCACGTTGTGTTTGCTTTAACGTATACCTACAATGCTCAAACATGAACCAGTTAGCTAAATCTGACACAGAAGGAGCTCTTCAGTACTAAACATTCGCATTGACGATTGTGTGTTGGGCCTGTCAAATGACCCAAAGAAGAGCAAGGACGTGTTTCTGTCTCCTCCATCCAGGAGGTCTTACCGGATGAGGTCAAGCAGGGCGTCGGCTGAGCTCACGATGGGCTTGCCACTGTCCTCGGAGCCCTCCTTCTGGGCAGCGCCTCCGGGGTGGATGATGGACACCATGACGATGCCCACCACTACCGCCACAAAGGTGGTCCACAGGTAGTAGGAGATTGTCATGATGCCCAGTCGACTGGAGCACTTGGCATCGAGGGCGGCCAGCCCGGACATCAGACTGATGGGAGAAAAGGACACAAGGGACATCATCAGTTTGGACAGATAGTGGTGGAGGACACAAGGAACATCATCAGTTCTGGACAGATAGTGGTGGAGGACACAAGGAACATCATCAGTTCTGGACAGATAGTGGCGGAGGACACAAGGAACATCATCGGTTCTGGACAGATAGTGGCGGAGGACACAAGGAACATCATCGGTTCTGGACAGATAGTGGTGGAGGACACAAGGAACATCATCGGTTCTGGACAGATAGTGGTGGAGGACACAAGGAACATCATCAGTTCTGGACAGATAGTGGTGGAGGACACAAGGAACATCATCAGTTCTGGACAGATAGTGGCGGAGGACACAAGGAACATCATCGGTTCTGGACAGATAGTGGCGGAGGACACAAGGAACATCATCGGTTCTGGACAGATAGTGGTGGAGGTGATGCCACTGCACAGTAACTTCTGGAATCAGCACACAAATCGAACCACACCAGGTTAGGGCTTGACTATTCCTTCATTGAACCGAGGAAGATTTTTGAACTCTGAAGCTTTGGTTCTGTTTAATTGGGCACAGGAGTACATACAATTCAAAAGAACCCATAATTCCATATAACAGGTATGCTTAAACTTGCGCTCCCATTTGTAACGGAAACCAACATGTCTGTGCATTATTCTCGTACTCAATCATGACATCCTAACTGCAGAGCCTCCTATCCTAGTCCCTCCTTTAGTTTGAATCAGTGCTGGGGCCGCCTCTCTGGACCCATCTACCCGGAGCACCTGCATGGTGTCATACTGTTAACTCTGTTAACTCTTATAGAGACAGTAGCAGGCTTGTTCAACCTCTGCTCAAGATGTTCAGTTTGGACCAACCAGACCAAGATTTGCATTCCTTAATACACTAATGTGAGGAATACAAAAATAATATACAAAAAATATTTGAGTTATGAGAAATTAGTTTTTCAGTGCTCAGTGCTTGATTGAGAATTAAACCTGTTCCCAACATAAAACTTTAACACAGTTTACATATTTGGGAGATGTTGAACACCATGGTTCACATTCAAACAGTATGCTTTTCATGAAAAGATTTTTTTAGATTTTCTGGAATATCTGGAATGCATTTCCCATTTTGGCACACAGGGACACATTGGTATGCTTGGGGTTTCAGGCATTGGTCATTGTGTGTGTGTGTGTGTGTGTGGGGGGGGGGGGGGGGGGTTGTGTATCATCATTGCATTCTCCACATATTTACACATACTGACTGTACTGTCCTTGCCAAGAGTGAACAGCAGCACTCCGCCAGCGAGCCTCAACAACGACTACAGCAAACAGGATTTATAGAAAATGTCAGATTCACCTCGTGACCTCTCTTTAAACCAAGCAGCCCCTCATTATGTAAGAAACCACAGATGTTTCCAGCAGTGCGTGATGCACGCAGCCCTCACAAACACACCCCCCTCTTCTGTGACTCTTTTAAACTTGACATGAACTCTGTGTACTCAAATGTATATTGTGTGTGTGTGTGTGTATGTGTGTGTGTGTGTGTGTGTGTGTGTGTGTGTGTGTGTGTGCGGTGTGTTTTAGTCATTTGGCAGACGCTTTTGTCCAAAGCGACGTACAATCACTTCAGCAGCTGTGTCAAAACACACTTAACTATCATGAAAAGATGATAGGAACACTGTGAAAAGTGAATGTACCCCATTGGGAGAATAGAGAGACTGAAAGAAGTGCTTTGCATCAATTAAATATAATTTGTTTAAATTGAAGGCTGAAAACAACAACGCATTGTGCTGAATTCCACGACTAGGCTAAATGTGTGTTTACAGTCTTGTGAACCCAGCTCTGTACAAAACGTGTTTATGGTCTGTTGCATGCAGTGGATCCCGCCATGGCCCAGGAGTGTCAACTATATTGTTCATCAAACTGAGATTCTTCTCTCCACACTGATCCTTGTTGGTCCAGCAGAACAGCTTTTAGAAGCTCAAACTCTAATCCAGGCCCCATCCGGAAGCTTTGACATCACAGAATAGTTCCTCGGCTGTTTTGTGTTGCGCTGTTGTGATCTGTGACTTCTCCCCCCTGCTGAAGCAGTGCTAGTGCCCTAAACGGCTTTTGGGTGGAATTAATGTGCTCTTGATCTCCGCAGGCACCAAACACTCGACTCAAGCCCCTGATATCCGCAGCACATATTGCCAGTTAGCCAGCTGGGAATCCAAACACAGAGTTTTAGGGAGAGCCGAGGCACGGGGGAGAGGAAATGAATTGCTGTAGTAGCTGGGGAAAAAAAAATCGGCCAATTGACAAGCAAAGCACAGAAGCCAGAGAAGTCAAGGGTAAACCTTACTAAACTGCCTTCTACCAAAATGATGGCAGAACACCATCATTATTCTTGCCAATGCATGTGTAGTTCACCTTTTTACTGCAGTTTTGTACTACAACAGGCAGCACACATGTCCATGGTTGGTGTGGCCATTGCTGTAAAGCTGCATAAAGAGGCTACTTATAATATCATAGTGCTCTCTCTCTTATCTCATCCCAACACAAATAGACCTGCATCATGGCATCCAAGTCCCAGCAGTGCATGCATGTTTTACCCCACGTCACAGACAGCATGAGATTCTAGACCCAGTTGGACACACACACACACACACACACACACACACACACACACACACACACACCAGTCGGGTCCTGATCTGCCCGGTACAATCACAGAACCAGATACTACTATTTGGGTTAAGTTGTTCAGGGACATGACTCCAGTGAAGTCATACAGGCATTTTCCCAGAGCTAATCGGGGGATGATATTCAGCATCAGTACCGCCTCAGCAGTGGGTACCATCAGGGGATGATATTCAGCATCAGTACCGCCTCAGCAGTGGTTTCCATCGGGGGTTGATATTCAGCATCAGTACCGCCTCAGCAGTGGTTACCATCAGGGGATGATATTCAGCATCAGTACCGCCTCAGCAGTGGTTACCATCAGGGGATGATATTCAGCATCAGTACCGCCTCAGCAGTGGTTACCATCAGGTAGTGGTACCATCAGCAGTGGTTACCATCAGGGGATGATATTCAGCATCAGTACCGCCTCAGCAGTGGTTACCATCAGGTAGTGGTACCATCAGCAGTGGTTACCATCAGGGGATGATATTCAGCATCAGTACAGCTGCAGCAGTGGTTACCATCTTTCAGCAAACTCATCCAGGGGTTAGAGCTCCTTCTCACAAGAGAAGCTTTAGTCATTGTACATAAATAGAGAGAGCACTGTCTGAGGTTTACATAGCTTTTGGTAACAATGTTGCACAAAATACTCGTATCTACTATTTACATTTCTTAAGTTGATTTTTTTAACTCATGGCAGCACATGTGCGTGATGTTAGTGTCTGCATCTGTGTGTGTGATGTTAGTGTCTGCATCTGTGTGTGTGATGTTAGTGTATGCATCTGTGTGTGTGATCTCAAATGTCCAAAGTGTGCCTCTACATCATTTATGGTACACAATGTTACACAAAATACTCATGTCTACTGCTTTCATTTTTAAGTTTTTTTTTTTTAACTCATTTATGGTAGCTAAAGTAAATTAGGTAAATAACTCTAATGTGCTTTATTCTACCGCATGTAGTATTTTGGTGCCTCCTGAACACAGCACTTTAAAGTGACAGTCAAAATGTTGGGATTTCCATTGTTCTAAATATTAAACTATACAACTTGTGTATTGTTTTAACTATACAGTCTAAAATTAGACTTCATTATGTAACCTTAGAATCCTTAATCCTGTATTGTGTATTATTCAAGGTATTCCAAATGGAAACTTGGTGAAACATGGAAACATGATACCACCTAGAGTGAGCATGCACATGAATATACCATTTATTACTTTTCATTTAAGGGACGTAGTAACCTCTTTATCACTTTGCCTAAGTAACCAAATAATTCAGTCAATGTATTGTTGTGTCCCTGTGAAGTTAGAACAAGCACATGTCCCTCGCGGCATACAACAGGTTGCAAAATGCTTGGCTAGAAATCCTATGATAATAGTCTATGACTGGGGGGGGGGGGGTGAGCAGTATAGATAGATACACAGACAGACAGACAGACAGACAGACATATAGATAGATAGATAGATAGATAGATAGGTAGATAGACAGATAGATAGATAGATAGATAGATAGATAGATAGATAGATAGATAGATAGATAGATAGATAGATAGATAGTAATATAGATAGATAGATCATTGATAGACAGATAGATCAAAGGATTACATCCCATGGCGTCTGACCCTGCATGTATGCATGTGTCAGATTCTAGGAAACAGGAGTTCAGCACCATCTGGAGCTTACTCCACTGCACCTCTGCTGGACAAGAGCATTACAGTAATCCTGCCTTCCTTGAGATGAGAAAGTTGAGCACCAGGCTCCTCGGCTGTGTGGCCAAAAGGACCGTGGTGGATTACAGATAGAGATCCTCATTCAGACTGACCAAACTGACAGTTTTGACAGGCTCAGCCGTGAGGTTTAAGGGGTACAGTCAGCCATAATGTATCCTCATAACTGGCGAAGGCACCAGTACACCTTAGAATGGATCCTAGCGGAACGTCAAATGAGACAGGAAAGAAGACTTGAGCTAAAATATGAAACGGCACATAATTCTGAGTTCATGAAAAACGGCAGAATGACCCAAATTTACCCAGAAGGCACTGGTCCTGCATTCCAATTATCAAAGAGGGAGATGGTAGGAGACTCAGTCGGCCATCAAGGCTGCTTGGCTCTGTCTAGTCCTGAGAAGTCTATTAATTAGTCTGTCTAATTAACATCATCTCAGAGCACTTCTTCAAAGCCAGTAGAAACTTAACAAGTACCTTTGATGTCATCCCTGGGTGACATATTTGCTAATTAGCTAGAAACCTGTCTTAATTAAAAATGAATTATCGAGGGTCAGTAAGTACTGGCCGTGCTGACCACAGCCCTTGGTGGCTTCACCACGGATGAAGACACGGTGAGACACTTAAAGTAGCAGAGCTGACAAGAAGGAATGAGAATCTGTATCCTTGTCCCATTTTCTGGTAAAGAGGAACACGTTGTTCAGTCCACAACGAATCCTTGTTTCAATACTGGATACTCAATATTATAAGACAATTAAACACAGGTAAAATAACGGGCAAATCAAGAACAGTCATAGGGCAAACCCCTTCACGGAGAATACACTTTGGTTAAAGAGAACCGCAAAAGGTTGTTGATATTTGAGCCAATCAAATTACATCCCTTCCTTCCATGCTCCGGAAGCACCATGCTGATTGGCTGAGATGAGGAGCAATTTGCTGAATTTAACAAAAAATTGAATAGGATCAGAATCATGGATTTCCCTTTCAAGCATACTGGATGGATGATGACTTTTCAATTGCTGAGGTGATCTCGTGAACCATATATTCAGTGCTGTGATTAAGAAGTCAAAGACCAGCATGCAACAGTGCTGGAGGAATCACCTCACCAGCTCATGAGTGTAGTCTCTGGATCAATGAGATATCAAATATTGTACTGTATCCTGAGAGATGGGGGTGACAGTTGTGATTTAAAAAAAAAAAATCTGCATGTTCTTGCACAAAATCTAGTCTAAAGCAATTGCAATGAAGCCACTACCTGTAGCAAATAAGTTCAATGGATTTAGGTCAAACAGGAGAAAAATGGCTGAAGCAGATCTCAAGATGTCTATGAACTTTACAGGCTGTGTATGCTCACCGTCTCTAAGAATCTCGAAGACACGTGTGTGTTTGTGTGTGTGTGTGTGTGTGTGTGTGTGTGTGCCTGTGTGGGTGGGGTAGGCTGGGCTTATGGAAAGAATGGGTGGGCTTATGGAAAGTACTGAGATTGCAGTGGCAATTATCGAAACACCCCTGTTTCGTCACGTTTCCCACGACAGCGATCAAAGGTGCGGCAACTTCCATCACTTTCATCACAACTGAGCATTGTGAAAAAACCTAAGGATCACGACCTTGACCAGAAATGTAATAATCAGTAATGAAAAATGGAAAACAAATGGCAGTTATAATCTTGATGTCCCTCGTTTGTTTTTCCATCCATTCCCATTCCTTTCAAGGCATTGATTGAGAATCAGCAAACAAAAATGGTGGACAGGGGATAAGAAGAAGACAGCGCTGCGTTTGATTGTGCGGCCGCACGCTCAGCTCATAATCTGGTCTCTGCTCTTGGGCGTGGGCAGATGGCACAGAAACGGGGCCAGAGGACAGCCCTTGTGTTGGGCCTAAGCCCTCACGTACTGTTAAGCTTGCATGTCTTGATTACTGCCTCCTTTTCCACTATGGGGGAGAGTGGCGGAAGACACTGGAAGGGAATGTGGCAGAAACGTGTCTGACTGGGCGGGGGTTCTCTCTCCGCTGGCCGGTTGCAGTTGTGACTGACAGCTGAAGACAAAAACTGCAGGTCTAGGACAGTTATCTTCCCCTGCACCTGAAACAAAACTCTCTTGACCTACTCCACTTATCCAACAGTGCTTCTCAAAAGGACTTAGCGACACTGTTAGCACTGACTGAGATCCGTTCTGTGATAAGGAGGCTCTATGGTATTTTATCTTTTGCCTAGCTGAATTAATGTATGCCTAGAAGTTGACTTTTAGATGTCTTTTAAAGATGGACATGGTCACTACATGATTAACAAACTCCAAATACCATTGAAGATTAATCAATCATGACACTTTTTGGCGTAGCTGTCTTTTATGGGTCAGCCCATCGTAGACAACCTTGGTGTTAGCACCTAGCAAACACAGCGCAGTTGGCCTTGGTGTTAGCGCCTAGCAAACACAGCGCAGTTGGCCTTGGTGTTAGCACCTAGCAAACACAGCGCAGTTGGCCTTGGTGTTAGCGCCTAGCAAACACAGCGCAGTTGGCCTTGGTGTTAGCACCTAGCAAACACAGCGCAGTTGGCCTTGGTGTTAACACCTAGCAAACACAGCGCAGTTAACCTTGGTGTTAGCGCCTAGCAAACACAGCGCAGTTGGCCTTGGTGTTAGCACCTAGCAAACACAGCGCAGTTAACCTTGGTGTTAGCCCCTAGCAAACACAGCGCAGTTGGCCTTGGTGTTAGCGCCTAGGAAACACAGCGCAGTTGGCCTTGGTGTTAGCGCCCAGCAAACACAGCGCAGTTGGCCTTAGTGTTAGCGCCTAGCAAACACAGCGCAGTTGGCCTTGATGTTAGCGCCTAGCAAACACAGCGCAGTTGGCCTTTGGATTCTTACAGATTAATAGCAATTAGCAGAGCTGACCTCCACGTGCAGTCTGCTGCGGGGCTTAGAGCTGTGGTGTCAGTGTGCTGACATGAACTCCTGGGCTCGTGTGTGGGGCGGGCAGACCCAATCACTGACCTCCACCTGCTGCTCAGCAGCCTAGAGCGGAGATGCAGGTGGTGTGTGTGTGTGTGTGTGTGTGTGAGGGCCAACTTCTCATCCAATCTTTGCTTGGGAGCTTAAGTAGCTTATTGCCGATAGAGCACCTCACATTTGATCTGTGTGTGTGTGTGTGTGTTTGTGTGAGTTCTTTTCTGAATATATTTCTATATATTCTATATATATATATATATATATATATTTTAGTTGCAGCTATGACACAGAGAAAACATGTTGTGTCCTGCACTGGACAACATTTCCTATATTATGTTAAGAATTTACTTTTAATAAAACTAAGGTTTATCCCACACTATGGTCCAGTGAAGATTTTCTGTGTGTACTAATGTCTCTCTTTAACAACCTGCTGACTGATAACTTGGCATATTCTGTGCTTTGAAACACGGAGTGACAATTCAGATGGGGAGGGGGGTTTGCGACAGGCTTTGTGTTATTACCATCGACATTAAATTCCATGTCCTTGAGCCTTTCCCATCAGCAGCATGCAAACTCATCACATTTCTTGGTGGAGTGGAATAGCATGGAATCGAATTGAGTTGACCATTCATTTTCAATATCTGGCTCAGATGGGATATATTTTCATGTTTATTCTGGAGATTAAGACTTGAAAAAATAAGTGAATAAATCATTCATTGCATCTGTGGGTCTGTGATGGTTTCCCTTTATAACCACACACCTACAAGCTGAGAAAGAGATCTGAGGAGGACATGTGAGGGATCTAGAGCATTAGAAGCTGCTGGAGCAGCAGAGCACCAGGGCCAGGGGCAGGAGGAGTAGGAGCAGGGGCAGGGGCCGGGGCAGGAGCAGGGGCAGGGGCAGGAGCAGAGGCAGGGGCAGGGGCAGGGGCAGGGGCAGGGGCAGGGGCAGGGGCAGGGGCAGGAGCAGGAGCAGAGGCAGGGGCAGGGGCAGGGGCAGGGGCAGGAGCTGGAGCAGCAGAGCACCAGGAGCAGGAGCAGGAGCAGGAGCAGGAGCAGGAGCAGGAGCAGGAGCAGGAGCAGGAGCAGGAGCAGGGGCAGGGGCAGGGGCAGGGGCAGGAGCAGGAGCAGGGGCAGGAGCAGGGGCAGGGGCAGGAGCAGGGGCAGGAGCAGGAGCAGGAGCAGGGGCAGGGGCAGGGGCAGGAGCAGAGGCAGGGGCAGGGGCAGGAGCAGGGGCAGGGGCAGGAGCAGGAGCAGGAGCAGGGGCAGGGGCAGGAGCAGGGGCAGGAGCAGGGGCAGGGGCAGGACCTGGAGCTGAGCTTACCTTGACACGACCAGAGGCAGAATGAGCATTTTCAGCATCCTCATCAGAAGCTCCCCCGGAAACTGGAAATACTTCACCTCCTGTGGGAGAACAATCAGAGGCATGAGAAGGTCAATAAGAAAAATTCACCTCCTGTGGGAGCGCAATTAGAGACATGAGAAGGTCTATAAAAAGAATTCACCTCCCGTGGGAGAGCAATCAGAGACATGAGAAGGTCTATAAAAAGAATTCACCTCCCGTGGGAGAACAGACGGAGACATGAGAAGGTCTCGTCATGGACAGTCACAAATGTCATGCAAGCAGGAGCTGGCCTGAGGTGGCAGTGGGTGAAAGATGGTCTCGCCCTGTGAGAGACTTGAGCCTCGTTAGAGGCCAGCAATCGATAGGCAACAACAAGAGAACCAGATTCGACAGATGTGCAGAGACAAAGTATACACCGGGGTGGCTATTCACCTGTAGTAGAAAACACAGGGATAGTCATACCGTGTGGTGGATTGTGGATTGTAATATATAGAATATATTGGAAAAAAAACATATACAGTTACAGGGAGCACCAGGTTTTAGGTATTGTGGCAAGAAGCTGACATCACTGCATTGCCAAACATATTAAGGCGGTTGTATCCAGCTGCAAAATCACTATCATTACTAATGATGATCGAGGGACAGAGTTCCTCAATGAAAAATATTTACAAATCATTCATACCAAATTCATCAGTCCAGTCATAGTAGGCCGTAGTAAAAGACTTCAACAGGCCAGAGGGTACGCTTTTTTTCTCCAGTCTGTTGATTGGTGATGGCACACAGAGCCAAACAATGTAATTGCAAAAAATATTCAATTTAGGTGGCTAATAATGTTACAGAAACATACCCATTCTAGCAGTTTTGTGAGGTCTTTTCAAAAAGAGACAAGCATATACAAAACAAATCGTGTGTACTCTAAACTCATTCTCACCCATTCAACTTTCTAGGATCACATATATTGTATCACGTCTGCACTGCCAGAGTTGATCTATCCATACAAAACAGATATGAACCATTTATTTTATCATTATTTGAGACTGGATCATCCCTGAAGCTGTGCGTGTTGACAATGGTTGTGCTGGTTAAAGGCTGCAATGTGTGTGATAGTGGTGTGAGCCTGTGATAGGTGTGACACTCTTGTAATAGTGCTGTGGCACTGTGAACGTGTCAAACAGTGTGGAATTAGATTACGAACAGCTCCGGGAAACAGAGAGATGATCGTGGTGAGAAAACGGCACAAGTAAAGCCATGTAGTCAAAGAGAGAATGTAAGAAAAACGGATTCTTATAAAGACATAAAGTAATGCCTAATTTATGCTACTCCGATTTCACGGAGTCGGACACAGGGAACGCCTCTCCAAACACAGGGAACGCCTCTCTGATTTGAACTGCTCTCTCCGAGCCCTGTCGTGCACCTACTCATTTTTCTAACTTCCCGTACGAGAGCCTCTCCGAGGTTTGCTCGGAGTAGCATAAATTTAGTTTAAGAGTTGGAGATCAGGTGGCGAGTTGTGGACCGGACCATGTGGCGTTCAAGAGAAGCTGGAGGGAGGCCATTTCTACGCTTAGGGGCTAAAGAGCTTTAACTCTCTGCATTACGGCAGGAGAGGTGCAGGCACAGGGCTTAGACCTGCCCGTTCAGATCATCATCAGTGCTGTCAGAAGGCTGGCCACCAGTGAATCATGGATGTGGCACCGGGAAATCACCACAGACCCAGCTGGCAGGAGGCTTGGGAGTGCCAATCACCGGCAGGAGGCATCTGGCACCACTACTGACAGATGTGTGTGTGTGTGTGTGTGTGTGTGTGTGTGTGTGTGTGTGTGTGTGTGTGTGTGTGTGTGTGTGTGTGTGTGTGTGTGTGTGTGTGTGTGTGTGTGTGTGTGTGTGTGTGTGTGTTGTGTGTGTGTGTGTGTGTGTGTGTGTGTGTGTGTGTGTGTGTGTGTGTGTGTGTGTGTGTGTGTGTGTGTGTGTGTGTGTGTGTGTGTGTTTTTGTGAGTGTAAGTCAAAGATGACAACCCAGGAAATGTGTACAAATCTGTTGAAATACATATGCCTGGGTGTAAGCATCATCACTGCAGTTCATACTCATAAGTTCATAAAACTCCTGCACAGTCTGGAAACTGCAAATATCAACAAGAAGGTCTGCAAGAAATCAAAAATGCAAGTGCTTATAGGTTCCATAGGGTATTTTCATTCATTCATTTTTTTTTTTAGACACTTACATTAAATTAGGTTGTTATTTTGTCTAAAAGGTGCAATATTTGTTTTTCTATGAGACGTTATGGCTGTAGCCCTCGACATAACACTGTAAATCAATTCTGTTTGAGGGCAGAGAGACTACTTTCCGTGTCCCCCCTCCCCAAATGTTTCTCCATATGGTGACCTGTGGCTCCCACTGCAGAAGTGGCAGCTCATGGCACGAATCACAGCAAGGCCACAACTTCATGCCACATATTCATTATTTCAAGTTGGCATCTTGGTTTATGAGAAACAGGTTCCCCTTCATTTCTAAAGGATCTTTTTTTTACATTATTTTCCTTCACTGAGCTCACCTGGTTCAACAGCAGTCCCTACAGTAGTCCCAAATTCACAGACAACCCTGGAACCTAACAGGATGAGGTAAGTACCAAAGACATGCTGTAAGCGATGTTAGCATTACCTGACTGAGCCACCATAACCACCCATTTACATTTACATTTAGTCATTTAGCAGACGCTTTTGTCCAAAGCGACGTACAAGGGAGAGAAGAGTCAAGCTAAGAGCAATAAAAAACATGGTGTAACAATAAATACTACTTTACATAAGAATTAGAAAAAACGACCTAGAAAGGAAAAAGAAGTGCAGGAATGTAACTGCTGAAGTGCAAGTTAAGCGCTAGTCAAGGTGCCAGTTAGGAAGGGAAGTGCTCTCTGAAGAGTTGGGTCTTCAAAAGCTTCTTGAAGGTAGAGACACTCACCCTCTCCATTCAAACTGTGGTGTGTAATGGTGCCCTGCAGTACCGTGCTGAGCAGGACGTAAACCTCACCCCCCAACACTTTAAGACACGTGTCAACAACAGACGCTAGCACACATGGGGTTTAGCCTCTTTGCCCGAGGTTGTGAGTCTAAATCTGGCACAGGAGTGTGTTTGTTGACACAATGCAGGTTACCCGTCCCTTAGGTCCTTTCCTGACTGATTACAATTCGAGAAGTTTGAAGTTTTATTACAGACCCCGTTTTCCTGGGATGGCTGTTACGAGACCCTGTCATTTGTTGCTTTCCCTGGAAACAGGTTGTGGGTGAGGTCAAAGCCACAATAATTATCTTAAAGCAGCAATACGGAGTTCTGTTCCAAAACTAGTAAGCTAACTACCTAAAAGGCATGCAAAAACCTTGCAAACACCACCAACAGCCCAGCTGACACTGATAGAAGCTTGCCAACACACTAACTGGTGTCTTTTGGCCTTATAGCTGGCAATGTCTTGCGTGTGAAAGCTTTTCTTCCATTTTTGCAAGGGGTTCCAGCCCGTTACACAGAACTACATAGGGCATATCTTGGATGGCTAGTGGGAAAGACAAAGGTGTTTCTCTGTCCTTCACATGACCATATGCTATCAAAATTAATTTGAGGATGGTACCAAAACTAGTTGCCTATAAAACCATACCTCAAAAAGTGTCAAATTGTTGCATAGTGTTACTTTAAGAGTTAACATTATATTGACAGCAGCTGGGATATCGAAAAATTCGAAAATGTTTTCAATGTTAAATATTGTGGACGACACCTTTAACTATCGGGACTATGATGGTAGCCTGTTAAAGAGGACCAACAGGAGTTTCTGCTGACCTTTCTTTGAATTTCTCATCCTTGTGAATGGAACAAAATGAGCGGCTTATTTTTGTACTATTAGTATTACTTTGAGCAATACAGAATAACTAACACAAAGCATCAATGAAAAGTGGAAAACACAGATCTATAACGCAATACCATATGCCATAGCTGTGACTGACTACAGATTCCCTGCAAGCAACAGACATGGCAAGCCCCTCATAACAGAACCATGGAAGAGGCTTTCCCAATACACATCACCATTGGCAACCTAAGTAAACAACCAAATTAATAAACTTAGACTTTGGAGCTTTTTTTTTTGTTATACACACACTCAGCAACCACCGACTGGTATCCCTGCCATCTGATGGCTGAAAAACTGTCTTACGCAAGTTCTGACTTCTTGTACCACACCAGGGTTGAAAGGGTCAGCTCGACCAGGCTGCTGAACGGAGAGAGAGTTACAGAAGGCTGACAGACTAGGAGAGCTTCTGCCTTGGGTTGGGTGGGGTGGGGTGACAGTGGTCTGTGGGAACTGACCTGTATGGAGAGGTGCTTGGAGCGCAGGAAGAAGCCCAGCAGGCACCCGATGACCACCGCCAGCACGGAGAGGATGAGGAGTCCGTTCTGTTGGCACACATTCTTCACCCGACCCCACACTGCGCCCAGCCCCATGGCGACACGTCCACTGTCCCACTGCCCACTCAATCACCCATACACACGCTGCCGAGCCCAACACGACCAGAGGGAGTGGGAGCAGGGGGGGGGGGGGGGGGGGGGGGAGGCAGGCAGAGAGAGATGGAGTGGGAGAGAGAAAGAGTTGTAGAGGGAGAAGAGGAGAAGACAGAAAGTAGTGAAAAAGAGAGGGAGAAGGAGCTACGGGGTTATACAGAGCGAGGGTGTCGATGGCGTTGATGGGGGGGGAAAAAAACAGTCCCGTTCTGTGAGAACGCACTTTCTGTCACTCCGTTCGCTGTCTTGGCCCCAGACTAAAGCCCATCACACTTTCCAGGCACACACTTAAGCGTCCTCTCTCAGTCATGCTCTCTCTCTCTCTCCTTCTTTCTCTCCCTCCCTCTCTCATCCACAACACACCCCTTCCAGTTCTGCAGACTGGCCAGCAGGGGGCTCTTGGACAGCTGGCAGTATTGTCCCTAAGGTTAATACCAGTGATCCTATTAGGAACGCACTACATTAAGGGGATCTCAAGCTGGATTAAGGATCTCTGAACAATTGGACGGAGGATTGTTCCAAACCATGTAGCGATGAAAATACACCTACAGGGTACCATGTTAACAGACAGCAGAGAGCAGGGGGTGAGGGCAGCCACATCCAGCAATATTGTGCCGAGGACTATGATGTGCCGAGGACTATGTTGTGGCTGAGGACAGGAGGCTTATGGACCTCGAACGCTAATGCAGGGGTGGGCGGAGCTACTGCCGGTGGGCGTGGCCCCAACATGCTTGGCTGGCGTGCGTGTGTCCAGAGGAACCGTCTGTCAGAAACGATCTGCCTCTTAGATGAAAAGAATCCACACCTGCTGGGCGGTCGCAGTTCGTGATCGCTTCCATCACCGTGAGTGGTTTGCTCTTCTTAAGGCCCGACTCAAGCGGAGTATGACGGGGAGCCAGGGGAGATGCCAAGGGAAGAGATAGATTAGCAGGCAAGGCCTCTGACATGCCTTGGGGAAACAATAGATATAACATGGAGGTGCAAGGTGTGGAGTGTGGCATGGAACACAAGAGATGGTTCTGGAACTCCTACATTGTTGAGGAGCCACGCCACCTGTGAGCAGGAACGGCATGCTTTCATAGGCCGGTGTGGCGACAGACTGCAACCAGACGTCAGTGGGTGGACTGAGCCTACCAACAGGATCATCCTGCACAGAAACAGAAGCAACAATGGAAAGCCATCAGCACCAACACACTTACAGATATAACATGCAGGAGTGAGTGTGTGCTTAAACCTTTCGGTTAGATTTCTTTAAATGTCAGATGACAAAAAGGTTGGTATACCCAACAACCACATAAACGTACCTATACACCTCTATGCACACTCCACAAACACACACACACACACACACACACACACACACACACACACACACACACACACACACACACACACACACACACACACACACACACACAAGACTCCCTTCTACCCCCACCCGTTCTCTTGCTCTCTCACAAACACGTTCCTGATGAGGTAAGCCGAGCCCATCCATGACCTGGGATACTTTCTAAATCTAATCTGATATGCCGGCGGTGACACCTTCACCTGAAGGCCTGCTGCTTTTTTGCCTTTAATTCCTTGTTTCCTTGTTCATTCATCTGGTTCACAAGAAATTTGGTGTGCATAATCTAGAGACAGTAGAATACCGTACCAGGAATTTTGGTATGTCAAATCATTTGGCAGATACAAGTCAATTAAATACTTTGAGGGGCTTTCCGATTAGCTTTTTAACCTAGAAGTTTTGGATTTAGTGTAATTGTAATGGAATCCATTTTTGCTGAGTGGTATACGTGAGTGGTTCTAACACCAATAAAATGTCATCATTAATCGGCCTCATGAAATGTATGGTCAAGAAGAAGATGAAGACAGAGATGAAGACGAAGATGAAGAAGAAAGAAGAAGAAGAAGCATGCATTTGAATTAGCACAGATGAATAAACAAATGATTATATAACATGTTACATGTACTTGGGTTGACAAGCAAACTGATAACATTAATTAACATTAACATAATTACTTCTTAGATAATCTAATATGGTGTTGAAAGCATTTGTTCCTCCATCAAATGGAGACCCGGTGAATCTGTGAGAATTAAATGAGCTTCACTCTGCAGCATTCAGCAGAGGTCATGTGTCAGAAACAAACACTCCTATCACCTATTGTAATGAGCCATTGCGTTCCTCCTTAATGGCTTCCTCCTGTCAGCATGAACCCTCCGCGCTGGCGGCTAATATCATTTCCACGGAGGGAAAATGTGACGAGCCCAATCATCACCACCCTGGAGGAAAGATTCATCATTTCAAAGAATCACTTTTTTTTCCTCCACTAAAGGAGCTGCTGGAGCAGCTGGCTTGAAAGATCACCAAGCTGATGCAGTCCTTACTCGAGCGTGCGAACATGACTTCCTATCTCTCCAGCAGCTTCATGAAAGACAGTATTACTGTGTGCTCTCTGTACTGCTTCCACACAATGGTGTTCTGAGATTTCTAGTCTGTGTCTAGTTTCCATTACAACATGTGAATGGTGAAAGATGTGAATCAGAAGCACAAAACCCGTTGAAAGTGGCAGCAGTCATAATTCATTTTCGATGGTCATTTTCAAGAAATGTCAGATTGAATGCTGGCTACTTCCTATTCCCCATATCTGTTCAGTGTGCCGCATGTGTCCTGACATGTCTGCCACTGTCACTTATAGTCTTGCTCTAGGGGAGTCAGACTTTGGGCTCTGTGAAGCAATTATTAACAGTGTTATATTAGTGAATAAAATTGAATTGCACTTCAGTTAATCTTATCACTGTTCCCTCAGGAAAGATTCAGTCTAAAATGAGTCTTAGTAAGTATGTCTTACGACTAATACATGATACATTACTTTGCTTTTTATTGTTGACCTCACTGCACATTAAATATTATATGCGTTATTACCAAATTCAATTTCAGTCTTCCTTTTACAACTAGCACTACTTACATTCTCAAAAAAAAGCAAGTGATTGGAAGTCTTGTCACATCACACAAAGCAAGCCTTGTGTTCCTCTGTGTTTACTTCAGCATGTCCCCTGGGGGCCAAAAAAGACTGCTGCCATTCTTTGTTCAACTTTTTGTACATTATCGATTTATTGCAAAACCTCTTTCCGAAGAGCCTAAATTCAGTTTAATGCGAACATTAATGACAGTATTAATCTTTCACAATCACAACCCTTTTAGCGTGTGAACGAAAACAAATTCACTCAGCATGTCAATATTGTATAAACTCAATTTACTGAGCTTAGCTTTGACAATAGACATGGTTGACAGTGCAATGGTAGACAGTGCAATAATAATCCTTGGGACTACGAGGTGAGAGGTGCTGTGAGATGAAATGATTGAGGCGCTTTCCATCTCACAGTAAGGGGAATATGCAAAGCAAAGTCATTACTGGGTAGCCTCCTACGGCATACTTGAGCGTGATTGCTGTAGTCTGTTGTACTGTAGTTCCAACCCCTGTTGTGACCTGTGCGAATGTACTGCATGTCTTTTAGTAATGTATTCCAATGTGGCACATTTTTTTCCTGTGGTTTCCTGAAGATCTGGGGAACCATTCAGTGTCCTGCGGCATGGATGAGTTACTTGAGACTAAAATAATGTCAAGACTTACAGAGTACACAATAACTGCATCTGCAATACTTAGCATCCGCAGTATTTGAGTGTAAGTGCAAGTCAGTATTACATTCTTACATGTACAATTTACTTACTACCACAACAACATGCAGTTATATACTGTCTATTACTCTAGAATTCAGGAGACATGTTTCAACCACAACAGAACACTAAACCGGTTAGGAGGTGGGGTTGCACGGCTTGTGCTCTCATGTCTGTACATCGTACCCAGACACCTATTAGTATTGCAACACACATGTCCAGCCCACACACACACACACACACACACACACACACACACACACACACACACACACACACACAACCCGTAATCCTTTGATTTCATGTCGCTCCATGAATGAGAAGGCTTGTCTGCTGCTGTGGTCATGGCGGTATTAGTGGTGTGAGAGAAAGTAGATGTGGACGGACACTTGTTTGTTTGAGCGCTTCATCGTTTGAGCCAACCACCTTTGGTAAATATCCAGTGCCATGACGGGAATAGCTGAGATTAAGTGGGATTAGACGGACCACTGAAAACCAGCCTTGCACACCCATTATAATGATGAGGATCCAGTTGCATGTGCTTTGAATATATAAGCGTTTCTTGAGATTTCTTAATGAATTCTTACTGTGCATATACGAATGAGTGGGTATAGCATATAGATGAGTGAATTAGCAATAAACCATTAAACATTTCTTTTTTTTTCTTCTCTTACATGTATGCTATGGTTTGTTATGACATGCATGAAAGATTTATTGACAAAAGAAAAAAAATGATTCTAGAGAACTTGAATAAAAGGTGCATATAGCCAATGAGATGAGAGGCTTTGCCAATGAAGCATGCTGTGCACGATTGTATCGCATCTAAGGTCATCTAAGGTCAACTCTGCGGGACAAACCGTTAAAAATAGACCTTGGGTCGCGACTCGCGAAAGTGAAACAGACAATGCAATGAAACCACAAATATTCTTCAGTCCCCAGTCTGATCATTTTCAAATGAACACATACAACTGGATCACACTGGAACTGGAAATAAAAGAGAACATACTTAATCTAAAATGTAAAATTTTAAATTGAACACAGAACTCGAAGGAATAAATAAGAAAAGGAAAATGAATGTGTCATCAAACCCCTTCACAGCAAGTCCTAACCCTCACAGGCACCCCCTACTGTGCACATTTAGAGGGGAAAGGGCAAACGGCTTCACCCTGCTGCTCCATACATTTTGATCGATACCTGCGTTCTACAGGCTGTGGATGGCAACTGCAAAATGGTGCATTTCTTCAAAAAGATGTGTATGGTCATGTAGGAAAATTGTGTTTCTGAAAACCCTATTGAGGAAGGGGGCACCGCACTGCTGTTGTCCAATGATCAAGGCAGATGAAAGTGCAGCGATCTGTGTGAGTAGGCTATATTAATAGTTAACCAATGGGTGGAGTTGAAACAAAGTAAAGAACAGAATTCGATTTGTTTTGCTTGGTATGGTGTTAAGACGATGAAAACACTTGTTTTTTAATACCTGGACTGTAATGTTGTAAAATAAAAATCTACTTTCTGTCTAACTTGTTTTATTTGACTGTGCCGGCTACCTGTAATTTCATATTAGCCTAGATAATCGATATTATGCTACATCATCATCTAAATGAGCTGGTAGAAGAAGGGGTGACTTCCAACATAACTTAAAATGTTTAGTTTGTACAGACGTATTGTGTTTTAAAATGTACTAGCATATGGTTTGAAGTTACTGGGTGAAATAAACCCATCTGTCTGGATTCAGTTAACTCTGCATTGTTGGTCCAATTTATCCAGCGGCTTGGTTAAAATAGCAACTGATTTACTGGGTTAATTCAATGGTTACTCAGTGCCCTCTGCAGCTGCTCTACTCAGGAAAGCAACCTGCTTGAGATGGCAGGTCGGATGAATGACCATTCTTTCAAATATTCATAGTTCAGGCATGTTCAGTCACATATGACAAGGGGTTTAACAAGATAAACATGTCATATTCCAACTTGATGGGCAGCTGCCAGATGCCACTGGTGATGTAGGACATGATAATTGGACACTGCGCAGATGTAAATTTGTGAATCAACTATAGCCATGTCAGGAAAGTTTTTAAAAATCCACAAATAAATGCAGGCATGTTCACAAATGACAAGCGGTTTGAAAATGGACGTTCGTTAGTCTGTAAATAATGTTTACATTTGTGAATGGCGTGACATTTATATGTGAATCAGGAAATACATGTGTTTATCACGTGACATTTTTTTGTGAATCGTGTAAAATATATTTGTGAATCACAAAGAACATTTATGAATTGCGTGATGAAACTCTAAACTTCTAACTCCATAGACAAATCAGAGTACTGGCAAATGAGGCAAAGTCAGAATATGTTAAGTTCACAACTGGTATTAACACGTGTCCTGGGTGATTTAATCACAAGGGACAGCTCCGTACGTCCGTTCACATGTCATTAAAATGCGTCTCCTCATGTATCTCGAGTGACCACTTCAGTTTTGGTCATCACTGAGGCTTCATCTGTCCGCAGGTGCTATCCCATGTGACCTAACCTGTCATAAACCTGAGGAATCTGCTGTGATATTTTGTCCTCTGGTGATTTTGTAAACTAGTCCGATTTTAATGCAAGAAACAAGTGATTCTTCACAACCACTGATGCTTGACATGTTATAAGACGTACACACACACACACACACACACCAACCAACACTGTACGACCCGAGGAGGAGGTTGCAGAAGAAAATACTACTGAGTAACAGTTTGGATAATTATAAACTTGTCAACATAACACATACACCTCATTCACCCAGCATACGCACACATCGGTCAAGCGCAGTCCTTTATATATTTCTTAATCAATGTTTTGAGAATGTGAGCATTATCCTCTTTTCCTGCCGGTGCCATGCTCCACATTGATTTTCCAGCACGGTCCAGTCCTCTCATCATAATGCAGTGCGTCGTAAGGGGCGGGGGGAGAAGAAACTGAGCGTAACAAGTAGTATGAGGAGATGTGGAGACCTTACTCCGACGCAAAGTTTTGCCATGGTTCCTTGGCGTGAAAAAAATACATACCTAGCAACCCATAATTTGACAATGACATTTTGTATGGCTCTAGCGAAATTATCTCTGGAAAACTGATCAGGATTGAGGTCTGTGCCCCGAAGATGGCAATGACTGCTCTTTGTTCAAGCTACCACAACACCACCAACGCATATGTGAAAGGATTCTTGTGTCCTAAACCAGAAAATGACGCCCGGGCGATTTTCTGTTGTGGATTCATCGACATGAAATATTGCTGTGACGACCCGAATAGCTTTTTCCCGTACGAGTACGGTTACATGTGGTGGCTGAGGTAATGTTTTCCCTCTTCTTTTGCGCTTTAGGAGTTTTATATTTGCTCTTTGGTCAGGAAAATGACATTTTTAAATTATATCAACTGACCCATCAGAACGTGTATGTATTTAAGCAGGCTGGTTTTAAGGTATATCTTTGATTAGTTTGTCAAGAAAATATCTTTGCCAGAAGATGTATTTCAGTATTTGGCTCTCAGTTACAAACAACACTGTCCATTCCAGCCATTAGTAGTATGTGCTGTTTAACTGATGTGTTATCTCTAAGCAGTGGCCAAGCAGTGGCCAATCAGTAGGCTCCTAGAGCCTGTCAGATCACTCAGATCTGTCAGATCACTCAGACTGCTCCAGGGGCTTCAGCATGTACCTGGGCTGTTGCCTGCCATGTGTGCTAAATATATAATGAACTTGGTTGTAATCTCTCTCCCCCCCCCCCCCCCCCCCCCCCCCCCCCCTCTCTCTCTGTCTCTCTCTTACTCACACACACACACACACTTTCTCTGGGACAGTGTAGGGGCCCTCGTGGGTCTGTCCATAGCTGCTGTTGTTCTTCTGGCCTTTCTCGTAACTGTATGCGTCCTCTGCTACCTCTTCATTGCCACAAAGCCCAGGCACCCTGACACGGGCTTGTCTCTGAGAGCACCAGGTAAGATCACTCAAGCAAACCAATCCTGCACATTCTTCGCTGCAGGTATTCTCCTCGGCTCACTTTCTCATTTCACACCCTGTGTTGTGCGAGATATGGCTGTGTGTGAGCTGCATTCGATGTTAAAGATTTTCCAGTGATACATAGTCTTGACAGCTCATCATCAGAACTATCATCATCTCATAACGTCTTGAATGTACTATATGTTTGAAAGCCCTCTTCTCCTCTCTTTTCACACTTTGATGTGAAGAGCAGAAATTCTGAAAGAGCGAGCCATGTCAGAGGCGCTGAAAATGGTGGCCCATTAGTGTCAGATGAAAGGACACGTAGTGTTACAGCTGTAAGGGTGCATCACGGGTAGAAACTGTTGTGATGCCTGTTTCAAGGTGTTGTTTTTCCTTCATGCCTGGATGAAGCTTAAGAGCTGTCTTCACACTCTCCAGACCTGTCATAGGGGGGCTTGACTATTGCTTGATTACCATTTCTGTCTGTGATTGAATGTAATTGAATTGGCCATGGATTTTACTGACTAAAAACATAGTTTTGCAAAGGAAACAGTGCACTTCTAATTTGATTTGACACCTCACACCTCTCTTCCTCCTTCTTGGCATTGTGAACTACTTCATTGATGACATTGATGAGTTTTATCTCACAGATAATACAGAAGAGGTTGTTTGGAATGGAAAGGGAAAAAACTGCTCTGCTTGGGAAGATAGATATGGGAATTAATCTTTTGTGTCATTCCGTTTTCAGAGTTGCCAAAAATGTCTCATGACAATATGTATCATCCATTTCTTCTGAAATCTCCAAAATAGTGCAACAGGATTTAATTTTTGAATCCATTTTGTAATTTACATCGATACAGAATCCACAGCAACCCCAATGACTCCTGGGATAGCTCCTGCTGGTAGTCCGAAGGGCATCCGGAAGCTTTTCCAGAGCCGCAAGCTGGACTGTGACAGCCAGGCACCTGACCCGGAGCGCCTCTTCCAGCGCTGCTTCACTGCCACTGTAACCGCCACTGTAACTAGGGTGAATGAAGATGCTGTCACCAGGGTGAATGAAGATGGAACCTCATAAGGACCGCCACATGCGCTGGACTGGAGTGTTCCGTGCTGTGGCTCGGGGTTGAGTCTGCTTGTTTGTCGTCCGGACCGGTCATCTGGGTACTGTAGGACAGCAGCTGGATCAGAACAGCCAAATCAGTGGCGCTGTTCGGTGCCTTGCTCACACATCTGTACGGTGCCTTGCTTACACATCTGTACCCCCTGTCAGCTGAATCCCAGTGGTGTTCCCTTTCCATGTAGACTATGGCACACACTATTCCATATCCCTTTCCATGTATACTATGGCACACACCATTCCATATTCCCTTTTCCAGAAGCACTGCTGATTTCATCGAGGTGATCATTACAATTGACCATGGTCGTGAGACAGGCCACTGACTAAAAAAGAACAGCATCACATTGAAATGAATTGCATTTTAAACGAGCTCTCTTCAGAGTGACTCCCACTCCAGTGGCTCCCTCTCCAGTGACTCCCTCTCCAGTGACTCCCACTCCAGTGGCTCCCTCTCCAGTGGCTCCCTCTCCAGTGACTCCCTCTCCAGTGACTCCCACTCCAGTGGCTCCCACTCCAGTGACTCCCACTCCAGTGACTCCCTCTCCAGTGGCTCCCTCTCCAGTGGCTCCCTCTCCAGTGACTCCCTCTCCAGTGGCTCCCTCTCCAGTGACTCCCTCTCCAGTGGCTCCCACTCCAGTGACTCCCTCTCCAGTGACTCCCTCTCCAGTGACTCCCTCTCCAGTGACTCCCACTCCAGTGACTCCCTCTCCAGTGACTCCCTCTCCAGTGGCTCCCACTCCAGTGACTCCCTCTCCAGTGTGGCCTCACAGGTAGTGTGGGCCGCTGCATGGGCGCTGAAAAAAAGGCTGTTAAAACAGATAACCTGCACAGCTTAAGGAGTGCCACAGCATTTAACCTGCACAGCTTTAGGAGTGCCACAGCATTTCACCTGCACAGCTTTAGGAGGGCCACAGCATTTAACATGCACAGCTTTAGGAGGGCCACAGCATTTAACCTGCACAGCTTTAGGAGGGCCACAGCATTCAGAGGCCACAGGAACCCACATAACATCAAACGTATAGGATTCAATATTCTGAGCTGAATGTCATTTCCAACAGCAGACATGGCTTACTGTGGAGTTATAGGTGCTTTTCAATTGCAGATAGAATGGTGTGCTCCCAGCTGGTCAATGGGCTGTAAAATTGCCACCACCTGTTGCCGAGGAACCTTTACTAATACAGTGTGGACGCACAGTGCATCTGCGTTACTGAAATATAAACAAGAACAAATTGTGTTAGATTTGCAAGAATAGGAATCCATCTGTTTTTTAAACGCAGAAGCTGAACAGTCATCAAATTGCATTTATCACCACGGAAACAATAAGTCTGTTGACAGTGACTCACAATCACAAATTAGGATGAGCTGTATGGAGCATGAAGAGATGTAAAGAAAGGCCGGAAGTGATAGTGTGTGTTTGTTTATGTGTTTATATCCCTGTGTATTTGCCACAGGATGTTCAGGATGTCACTATGTGGTCAGAGAAAATGCTTGGATATGCAGCTAAGAATGTCAGAGACAGGATCTCATCTGTTTTTTTTTTTTTTTTTTTTTTTTAATGACCATGTAAAATAACTATGTTTTGCTAAATGCAATTCCCTTTGTCGTGACATTGTCAGTGTGTGAATTTTCGCATGCAAAATACCTACCGGGTAACACACTTGAACCTTGCTTTACAAGACTAACATAAGCATGTCATAATGTTGTCACGGCAGTAGTCATATGCTGTCATAAATAGTTATAACGATCCGTGCCCAGTCATCTTACAGTGTCATGTCACCATAACTGGTTAATGCCTGGATGGTGCTATGACAGCTTAACAACATGTGACATTAACAACATGTGACATTAACAAAAAACGTAAGCTGTTACGGCATATGACATTCAGGGAGTTATCAGAAGTGTGTGGAAGGAGGGTTGTGGGTGGTTTTAGCAGGAGAGGAGGTTAAAAAGGTATTTTCGTCAGTGCATTTAAAAGCAAGAGATCAGGTGTGGTGTTGATGCTGTGATGTTGCCAGACAGTGAGGTGAGACTGGACAGTGAATGAGGTGACTGGACAGTGAATGAGGTGAGACAGAACAGTGAGGTGAGACAGGACAGTGAATGAGGTGAGACTGGACAGTGAATGAGGTGAGACAGAAGAGTGAGGTGAGACAGGACAGTGAATGAGGTGAGACTGGACAGTGAATGAGGTGAGACTGGACAGTGAATGAGGTGATTTCGCCGTTGTGACGGCAGAGAGGATTTACATGCCGTGAAGTGTTTGATTGTAATCACAGTGACTTTGTGTTTCTGAATAAAATGTGTCATTTTGTTTACAGTACTGTAACCATGCCTGCCTTTTTGTGAGTTTATTAGTGTGTGACATTTTGGGGTACAGATTTTCTGTTATGTACACATGTGTGTGTTGTTTTCCATAAATTAGTTTTTATGTATACATGTATTAATGTATCTTGACCACTGTATGCACAGCCTGTCTAGTTGGCACTCTGAGATTCTTTTGAATGAAGGGTGCATTACAAATGAAATAAATTATTATTAATTATTATTAGTTGTACTGCAAATACAAGCCAGCGTCAATGACACTTCCAGTGTTCCAGTGTCTGGTCCAGTGTTCCAGAGCCTGGTCCAGTGTTCCAGTGTTCCAGAGCCTGGTCCAGTGTTCCAGAGCCTGGTCCAGTGTTCCAGAGCCTGGTCCAGTGTTCCAGTGTTCCAGTGTCTTGTCCAGTGTTCCAGAGCCTGGTCCAGTGTTCCAGAGCCTGGTCCAGTGTTCCAGAGCCTGGTCCAGTGGCAGCTGGTGAGTTGCTGTGATCGGATTGGATTTTTTTTATCGTTTCTGGTTGTCTTTTACTTTAGGATTGGACGTGGACTTTTGAGGTTATAATTCTGGGAAATGCGTCTAGCTGAGGAAAAAAATGCTGTTTGAATTTTGCACTGTTGAAAGGGTCGGCTCAAAAAGGGAAATGTTAGGGGGAAAACTGGCTGGCTGTTGAGCTCAGCCTGACTGTACCTTTAACTGTTGCTAATAATTGATGGCTATTGAATGTATGTATGTTTCAATGTATGTTTTTTCCTTAGAGAACTCCTACTAGGGTCTACTAGAATATATTTACACATAATTTTTTCTCATACTGTACAACTCTATTCAGTCTCGGTCTCAAACACTCCCATGTCTTTAACCTCTCGTCATCTTCTCCTAACTCTGCCGTCAGTTGGCGTCAGCAGTGATGGGTGGGAAAACCTCAAGGTCGGTCAGTCGGTCTTGGTTGGAGCACTTTATGTGACCAGTATGTGTACACACAGAAATAAATTGCTGTCTATTACACCTAATTAAGCTGAACTTTTTTGCACACATATCATTTAAATATCTCTTTGGGCTAAAGCTATAAAACACACTAAACGAAAAGGAAAAACAGGAAAGCATATTAGGTCCTGTTCAAAGAGGACATGTCCTGGCATTACCATCAACCAGCAGCTATCAGAATCCTGCCTGTATCAGTGACTTTGGATTGTAACAAGTAAATATATCGAATGTATAATTTACAAATATATACAGTATATATAGTTAATGTTATGTCATTGCAATACACAGATGCCCTTATAATATTACACACCTGTATCCAAGTGTATGGATAAGCAAGGCCAGACATTGTGGGTCCACCAATGCCCAGCAGGTGTCAGTAAGGACTTATACCAGCCATACACACACACACACACTCTCACACACACACACACTCTCACCCACACACACACACACACACACACACACACACACACACACACACACACACACACACACACACACACACACACACACACACACACACACACACACACACACATACACACGTACATATCCACACAGATGTATATTACCATGGCCAAAGAGGCGTTATCAGAGGAAATGGAAAAAACATGCACTTAAAGGCTTGTCCTCTTGCTTTACTTGGTAATGCAGCAAGAAATCAAACGTAGCAGCTAGCAATGATAATAATAATAATAATATTTCATGACATTCAATAACACAAATTTGTTTGCCTGAAGGTCTTCAGATGACTGATTCGTATTGATTCATATTTAGGAAAAACAAACAAAGCAAATGTATTGCCCATATGGACATCATCTTGCTCTCATTCAGTAAGTAGTACATTTCACAGCTGCGTTGCCTGACAGTAACCCATATTTCCAGGAACTTGCCGAATTAGCAAGAAGAAGATTCTTCTTATGAGTGACAATGCTGTCCTAGTCTCAACTAGACATATTTGTCTTTGAGGTACTTCTGTTTAGAGAAGTGATTGGTCAATATATAAGCTGTAACAATGCTTTATTGCTAACGTTGCAAAACATTATGATAGACAGTTTGCAGAAGAACTTTCTGAATGAGCTTTTAGCAGTTTCCATGCTCCCAGCCCTTGGAAGACTGAAACGGTGGAAACCTTCAAACGTGCACTTAAGACATACCTGTTTAATCTCGCCTATCAGTCTCTGTAATATTTATCTGTTCTCAGTGGTCTGTAGTGAGTCTGCTGTACATGTGTATGTGCGTTCTTTGTAATATGTTTGGACTTACATAAAATGGTTTTCTCATCCCTCTGGAAAATCTGTGTCTCATACAAGTGTTTGTAACCACCCACCCCATTACAATCTTAATGGAAAACATCTTAATGGAAAATATGGAATATCACATTTGCGACATCACATTATGCATGACCCATATTTACACCGACAGATTCATATTTCAGCCACTTAGTTCATGGTGAAGCTACTGACCAGAACTGGGAAGTGTTTGACCCTCATCCCTACTGTACTGAACAACATCATTCACATAAAAACAACATGAGTTTCCCTGAATACCAGCTCAAAAGATGGCCCTTTTCCCACAGGGGTCCAAACATGAAGAAAGAAAAGGGAACCCAAGAGGCAATAAGATTGGACACTGGTCACCTCTGCGAAGGCAAACCTGAGGCTGGTATACGTGCTTACTGACACCTGCTGGGCATTGGTGGACCCACAATGTCTGGCCTTGCTTATCCATACACTTGGATCAGCACTTGGGAAAACTGAAATTGTGGTACTGTTTCCATTCTCACTGGCAACTATAAAGAAACTGTGTGAGTCTGACTGATTGGTATTGGTATTCCTGCAACTGGATGTAATAATGTACTGCTCCTTTGATTCCAAGAATTCCAAGACTACAGTGCCCCACCAGGAAAGGCTTCATACCACCTGAGACTCGACACTCCCCCTATACTACTTGCGCTACGGAAGTGGCAGTGATTAAGAATGAAGGAATGGCTTTTGATGTTATAAAAGTTACTAATTAACTCCAGCCCTCAGAAGAGAGTCGCTCTCCGTCTCCCTCAACCTTTGCACAACATTACTTACATGTTATGCTGTGTCTTAAAGTTTAACTAAGAAAACAAAACAAAACAAACTTTGGGTTACGTTGGGTTATCCTGCAAAGTTGAAACAGTGGATCACCTGGGACTGTCTTTTGGTATGTATGGTTTATTATTGTAGAAACTGCACTGATTAGAAATGTTAGTGTCAGATGGTTTGGCGTAAATCACATGACTCTCATATGACCACCACAGGTGACGAACATTGAATTTTGCAGATACTGTATATTATGGAAAAGTTTAGCATATTTTGCCTCAAATTTCATTGCACTTCATGAACACACAACATTCAGTATGGACATTTGATCTTGTATAAAGATACTACCAATGAGGTTGGGATTAAAGTTGTTTGGTTTAGTGCTGTCACGTTAACATAGATTAAAACATGTTTTTAAACTATACTGTTAAATAACACTGGCAATTAATCAGATGGAGGTGACATTTTTAAAGTTAATGTAAAAGCTTTGCATTCACTAACTAAGGTATGTTCTGTCTGGTTATGGTTGTAGTGATTTCTTAGTGAAGCTCATGATATGGTTACCACTGGCAGCGAGAAACAACAGTCTTCAGTCCTGTATGACAACTGGAACTTCAGTCCTGTATGACAACTGGAACTTTTCCACTGGAAATCCACTGAAGATCAAACACACAAGTAAAGGCTCTGTCTCTCTATCTTAAAACAAACATATCAAGTTTTGAAGGATTTGTACACAGGCTAAAGGGTTCCCTGCGCTACATACAACGTGTTTAGTGAACTCTAAACACCAGCTATATGTAATGAATCAAACTGAATTATTATAAGGTTTACTTATGGCAAAACAGAGTTAACAATAGTTTTACTTATGGCAAAATAGAGTTAACAATAGTTTTTTGTGCATCTAAGGGATGTATTTTCTCTGTTCCCTTAAAGAAGGACAAACACAAAAATGTGTCAGCGATGCCACCACGTTGAATGTGTTTAAAATATACATTGATATACACTAAACGTAATATACAATGTGTTTGCTAGGGCCTGCGTGTGTTGCAGGGGTTGCTTAAGAAAGGATGTTCTTTATTCTTAGGAGGCATAAAATGGTTGCGTCATGCTCACAGAGCCTCGGCTGTGCCCGACTTTAAGACTTCAGAACATAGTTTGAAAGTGCAGTTGGTAGCGTGCCATACTGGCACCTTAAGAGTACGCTGAATGAAAAGCGACTGATGATTTGGGGATGGAACCGAGGTAACTAGGCTAAAGGAGCACGTCAGTGACTTCACCCACTCCTGCTGGAGAGAGAGGATGAGTGAGGTCAGTGAACGGTGAAAGAGAGAGAGACAACTAAAGCATTTCAGACTGAAAGAGGAAGCTTGATAGCTAGCTACTCTTTAACGCCCTCCCTTGAGCTGCTGATAGCCTTCCCCGTTGGTGTCCACCATCCTTCAAACATTTGGCCTACAGAAATGGTGTGTGGGCAGCGGTGAAGAGCGCGTGGAAGCAATTTTTCAGCGTTTTTCACAAAATCTTTATTGAAATGTGTAAATGTATGCATCAGTGAGCCTGAAAGTGGACCAACAAAACACAATTAGTTTATAATTGGGTTTTCCCTGTGTTTACATTATTTTAATGATTTTCACACAAACACAGGCACACATGCACACACACACGCACGCACACACACACACACACACACACACACTCACACATACACACACACACACACATGCACACGCACACACACACACAGGCACACTCACACACATACCAAAACGCACACACATACACGCACAGACACACACACACACACACACAAACACACATAGTTTGATGACATATTTATGACTGGATGTGAAGAGGTAATATATCTACAGGAAGAGGTGCACCATGGGATACATTTGCCGGGCCACCAGTGTAGCATGGTATCTCTGGGCGCCACTGGTTGGTGCAGTCATGTGGCAAAATCCAGAGGTACTGTCCTCAATTATCCAAGGTAAGGATCAAACACACTGGTCACACGGTACTAAAGCATGGCGTAATAACACACTGGTCACACTGTGGCGTTATGGCTGGCTGGAGGGAAAGGACAGATTGTATTTCTCTGTCTCTTTTGTCATGTTGCTTCTGCACTAGGAGGTGGGAGTGAAAAGACTGTCAAAGCATTCCAAAGGACACTCTTGGCTGACGACAGCACACCAGGCACCACAGCACAACATGCATCCATTGGTGAGCTCATTAAGACACAGATGAAAGCCTTTGATAATAATAATGATAATAATAAAACTTTATTTATATAGCACCTTTCATGCAAAAGAATGCAGCTCAAAGTGCTTTAATTTAATTATGTTATTATCCAAGTGTATGGATAAGTAATTTAATTTGATGCATTCTTCAATTCTCCATTCTGTGTGCTCCGTCAGTTTTTACTAAATAACATCCCTTTTCTGTTCCTCGCGGCTGGGGCAAAGGCGTCGACACAGGTGCCGTCGACACAGGCAGCAACTCGGGGACGTGGCCATACCTGCTGGCGGCCCTCCTCACCATGCTCTCTGTCTCGCTTTTCATCGTGGTGGTCGTCAAGTGCCGCCTCTACGAGCGCTACCTGGCCAGCTACCGCCACGTGCTGCTGCCCGAGGGCGACCCGGTCAGCCAGTACGACCCCCGGGGCCTGGAGGTCGGCTTCCCCCCACAGAGCGTGATGGAGCGGGTGCCCCCCCGCCACTTCCACATTGCGGACGACGGCGACGACGGCGACGACGACGGGTTCATCGAGGATAACTACATCCAGGCCGGAGGGAGTGGGAGGGCTGAGAGGGAGAGAGAACAGGAGAGGCACGCAGGGGACGAGAGTGACACCGACGACGACCTGGACCTTGACCAGTTCAGCATCGGATGAAGATGAAGCAATTTTCCCACAGGCTGACAGCGTTGCCGTAGAGATGTTGATTTGTTTTGGGTCTGTTTAGCATAATCATGCCTATTTATAGCTCACAGAATGAAGTATGGACATTTAAGATACAATGTGTGCCTGGCCAAGACGCTAAATCATATTTACATGATGTATTAGATACCTAACACTGTTGCAAAGATGTAGAGGTAAAATTATGATGTTTGTAAAAATGTAATTTCATAATAAAACATATTCACACTTTGACAAAAAATCACAACTATATGGAAAGTGTAGTTTGAGATTCACTGAACAAAGACAATAGTGAGAGCAAAAAAAAAAAATTAAAACCTAAAAAAAATTAACATACATGCATGCATGCATGTAACAAATGTACAACTCACATTGTTCAACAAAATGAATTGAATGGACAAATCACTTTAATCTCTCAGCTCAATAATCTCACCTCAATTGCTACACGCCATCCGGATAGGTATTTTTGGACAACTGCAGGGCAAGCAAAAGTGATAAATCTCTTCATTTAGAGTGACTCAGATAATCACTGTCAAGGGGAAACGGTTTTGTGTGTGACCTGATTCTAATGGCTCCAGACGAGGAAAGAATGTGAAGGTGTAAATTGAAAGGTCTGAGGGCCGAATAAAAATTGACAGGACATAACAAAGACTGATGTGACTGTCATGTCCTTTCCTCACCTCGTCTTTCGATTCCCTCAACACTCTTCTCCTTATTGTCTTGTCTCCCTCCATTGCAGCGCTCCTCTGCCCACTCTCCTCCTGTCACTTATATCAAACTAGCCTGGCTTGAAGCCGAGTCTCTCCACGGCTGCGGGTTTGTCACCATCATCCTTCTCCGCCTGCTTCTCCTCCTCCTCCTCCTCCTCCCGACGTCCCTTCGGCTCTGCCAGAACCCCACGGCGGCATACACCCCGACCCCCAGGGCGATGGCGCCCCCGCAGGCCAGGAGGAGCGCCCCGGGCAGCAGCGTGTCCTCCTCGCCCAGCCCCAGCAGCGTGGCCCCGCACGCGGCCGCCCCGAGCCCGGCGGCCAGCAGCAGCGCCGTGTCCAGACGCCCGCCGCTCCGCAGGAGCTCCACGCGCCGCCGGCTCCGCACGCAGCCCATGTCCTGCACGGCCGAGCTGAGCAGCTGCTTCAGGAGCACCGCCAGCGCCAGCAGGCAGAGCGCGGAGCCCACGCCCAGGCGCCACACGGCCGAGCGGCCCGTCGAAGCCGCAGAGGCCGTGGACAGCAGGCCGATCCCGGCCAGCCCGAGGCCCAGCACCAGGCCCACGGAGGCTCCGTAGCAGAGCAGGGACACGCGGGGCTCCCCGAACCACCATAGCTCCACCTGCTCCTCCAGCGTACGGCGCTGGACCCAGGCCGGGTCGGATCTCCGAGGGGCCAGCGGGCCGCGGCCGTGCCTCGCCACAGACAGGCGCTCCATCTCAGCCATGACTCACCCACCCCCCGGTGTGCTCTGAGTCACTGAGGAGCCTGCCAAGAAGGTGAGGCAAATCCAGATGAGCTGTTTATTTTATAGCATCCCGCCATCTCACCTCAACTGCTGTAAATGTGACATCTTCAGTTTCACGATGTCTGGCATCACATCAATTACACTAATACAACAACATCGATCTACTGACATGGCAAACAGTATAATAATAATACATCACATTTATATAGCGCTTCACAGTTCTCAAAGACCCTTAAGTATCAAAATGGTTTGATGCAGTACGTGTACGAGAGAAAGCTCTCTCAGATCCCTCACCTTATCAGTCTCCTATAGAGTTCCTCCAGTTCAGACATGGAGTCTGATAAGCCGAGTTCCACCAAGTCTTCATCATGTGTCTCGAGAGTGAACAGAACTTTATATCATGTGAAGGGTTCCTGTGGTCCGTGTCTCGAGAGTGAACAGAACTTTATATCATGTGAAAGGTTCCTGTGGTCCGTGTCTCGAGAGTGAACAGAACTTTATATCATGTGAAGGGTTCCTGTGGTCCGTGTGTCGAGAGTGAACAGAACTTTATATCATGTGAAAGGTTCCTGTGGTCCGTGTCTCGAGAGTGAACAGAACTTTATATCATGTGAAGGGTTCCTGTGGTCCGTGTCTTCCCCAGCACAGTCGGGGAGCTCCGTGACGTTCCGTTCAGTCTGTTTGGCAACATATCCCATCCATCTCTGGCCTCTCTCTCTCCCCCACGACTGTCACTGTGTGAGTGTCTGTCGATGGTCCCGTGTCATGCTTGCTCTCTCTCTCAGTGTGAGGGCTGTGTTGTAAGTCACTGGTAAGAGAGGACACACAGGGTGCCAGTTTCACAGGGGCGTATGAAACCAGTGCCAAGCGTCAAGGGCAGCAGCAGCGCACAACCACAGCTGTCCAGGGCATGCTGTCATTCAGATAACACTCTACGCACACAATGGCAGCAGTCTCCATCTTGTCTGACACAAAATGGTGAGTGTGCCAAATAAACACACCCCCACACAGACACGTACACAAAGAGTCTCTCTTTCTCACACACACACACACACACATGCTGCGTGTGGTCGGGAGGATAGTGAGTAGACTGTGTGTCCCGGAGAGCCACCCTACCCAGGCATTACACGAGACAATAGGTCAGTGGATGACTGCCGTGCTGGGGGTGGCCACCCTGCCGTCCACAGGCAGCCTTATGTCATCGTGTCCAGAGAATGGCCATTTTGTCACCAGCAGGATGCTGTCACTCACGTGAGCTCAGGCTTACCACAGTGAAGGACTTTTTGTGTCTTTAAAATCTGCTAAGCAATTATCAGAAAGCGATTCTGATTCTGAGACGCATTTCTACAGCATGTTTTGAAAAGGCTTTATGTGGAAGATTTTAAGCGTGGGTTAGATTTTGAGCGTGGGTTGTAACACTCTGTAGGCATCCTACTGTATGAACTATGGCAAAATGTACTGGGCATGATCTGTTATGTTAGAAACATGTGAAAAAAGATTTCGTTTTTGTGAAAAAAAGTTACATTTTATAATGTAACCAGTCCTAATGTTGATGAATGATGACGTAAGCACTAGATAAAATCACCAAGATTTTGGTGAGTAGAGATTTTAGACATAATAGACAAGAGACCAATCTGACGGATTTTATTAAGAATATCTATTTACATATGTCAACACTAATATGATTGTAGTGTTTCTAGTCCAAAACCCTCATACCATACATTTGCTGCAGTGGTGACATTTCATTTAACCCAAATATTCATCAGTTCATTTAAAAGTGTCCAGTTTGACAATTAAGAGACATAAATAAATCATAAAAACTCTAGAATAAGCAGGTTCCTCCTATTAGAACCAGGGGTAGACCCCTCTCTGAATTCCTGATTCATGCGACCGCCCCTAACACACTTCCCTCCAGCACACAGCTCCAGGCCATCCCCCTTCACTGACGAGGAGGCCCGGAGGAGAGGGGGTGCTGGGGGCAGAGAGCAGGCAGGCAGCCTGTTGATCAGGTGGCTAAGGCGGGGAGTTTGGTGCCGCTGGTGGGCGGCCGCAGTGTGAGCACCTGGCTCTGGCCCTGGATCTCCTGGCGTAGCCGCTGGATCTCCGTGCGTTGCATCTGGATGATGCGTTCCGCCTCCTCGTCGAAATTCAGCCGCGGGATGACGGGGCCTGCAGCAGTGTCGAAGGAGGCTCTCACTGGCAGAGCACATATCATAACAAATCATATATCATACCATATCAATGATATCATATCATATCAATTATATCATATCATATCATATCGTATCATATCGTATATCATGTCGAATCATATCATATCATATCATATCATATTATATCAATTATATCATATCATATAAAATCAGATCAATCATGGTGAGGGGTATGGAAGAGAACTATGGAGGTTGCATTTAGTTTAGCACTGCAAAGGAGGCATCTAATCAAGTCAATGACCAATAACGGAACCAAACAATATTAGGAAGGGATTAGCAATGTGTTAGGAGAGTGCTATAATGGTCTGGCATTGTATAATCCCGAGTAATGAATGTAATGAACTCTAGCTGGTGTGAGAGCGGACTGGTGTGTGTGTGTGTGTGTGTGTGTGTGCTCATGTGCAAGTGATTAAAGCAGACTGACGTGTAAGGTCTGTCACGCTCTTACTCTTCTTATTGATGGTCTCCTGGCACTCGAAGTCATGGAGCTGAGAGCGGACCATGCGCAACTCTCGCCGCAGCTCATTGATCTCTCTGATCAGCGAGACGTTCTCCTGAGAAGAGAACAAAGCCACAGAGGCACTTACTACTCTGTTTCATCTTCAGAAGCACAAACACGGCATGGTCCAACGGTTATTCACAGAGAGAGAGAGAGAGAGAGATGGACAGAGAGAAAAAGAGAGTGGAGAGATGTGTACAGCGACTAAAGCAGAGAGAGAAGACACACTCACACACACAGTGTACACACACACACACACACACACACACACACACACACACTGACACACACACACACACACACACACACACACACACACACACACACACACACCGCACACACACACACTCACAGTGTACACACACACAAACACACACCGTCATGATCTTGATGTTCTCTGTTCGGTGAACACCCGTGTTCTTGGACAGTTTCTTCTTCAGCGACGCCACGTTCCTCTCCAAGTGTTCCCTCTGGCGGCTGTACTCCCGCTGGATGTCCGCGTCCTCTCCCAGGATGTCCCCCTGTGACACCAAGTCTGCATCAGCTCACGCAAGATACTCACGCACACACTACTGAGTCAGGTCATCTCTGTCAGGCTTGTTAATGACTCGCTGTTTGTTGTGTCCAGGAGAGCCCTGTGGATGTGGTGATGCTGAGTCATGGTGTGGTGGAGATTGTGTGCTGACTCACCACGTCGCTCTGCTGCACGTAGTGCTCGTACAGCTTCCTGATGCTGTCCTTCAGCTTCTGGGGCTCCTGGAAGAAGCTGACGGAGTGGTGCAGGTCCGTCTTGAACCTGTGCACCAGGGACTCCACATCCTTCACCTGCACGGGGGGGGGGGGGGGGGGGAAGATCAACACATTTCAACAACTTTTCTGACATACTCAGCTGATGCCAGCAATATGGAGTACAAACTCTTACTAGCAGAGAATCCATATCCATGTGATCAGCAAACTAAGAATTTCATGTAACATTCCAGCAAACATTCTGTCTAGTAAGTAAAAAAAACAAACATAAAGACTAAAAGTGTACTACTGCCTAGTTCAAAGTCCCAAGTGGCAAAACATTGTCAGTGCTTTTAAGCAGGGTGCGATTTGTTGGGGGGGATTTACAAAAAAACTTTTGTATGTATTTTATATATTTTAGTTTGCATTAAATGTTCAAATGTAACCTAATAGGGCCTACCGTTAAGTTGAACTGTTTTTTTGACAAATCGCACCCTGCTTATAAGATGTGGCTGAACCCCGGGAGCAAGGGCAGTCCATTCCCACTAACCCGCTTCATCTGTTTGTGCATCTCAGTGTCTGTGGCCTTCAGCTTGAGCCTCAGCTCAGTGCTCTTCAGCTCCAGCTGCGTGTTCTTCCTGTTGAACTGATCCAGTTCGGTCTCCATCTGGCAAATTAAAAACATCCAAACCGCTTTATGGTTTTGTCCCGAACATTAGGGGAAAAAACAAACCTTCATGACAACGACACAATCAGCTTGATTAGATATATTTGTGTACAAGTAGATTTTACTATGTAAAGGGACAAGTCATTTACACTATATGAAATCAACTTCATCGGAAATGAATTTGCTACGTACGGTATGTTGAAAACACCTTCACACACACATAGAATGACAGGGCATCCTTTGACTGGCAGGTCTATTAGTATCTTTTATCTATCTTTTTTTCTATTTGTATGTTTTGGATGGAAGAGTGTTTTTCATTTCTGCATGATTGCCGGTGACACTTTTTTTTCCAGCTGCAGCGTTCCTCACCTCTTGGATCTGCTCCTTCATCTCTTTGATGTCATTCTCCCTGGGCTCAATCTGCTTCTTCAGCTCTTTGATTTTGTAGTCCAAAACAAATTTGAACTTTTCGAGCTCCTGATTCTTCTTCTTGAGCTCATATATTCGCTTTTCCTGCAGGTGAGACAGGTCACACACTGTTAAAACAGCGTCATGTAAGTTTGATTGAAATAGGCTTTAACAAAGCCTTGTTTACATTCATGTGATATGGCCAACCAAAGACTTTGACTTTGTGATGCTTTGAAAGTTTCTTTCAACATCGTATTGCTAATGAAACAAGGAGATGGGTCAGCGTCAGGATCTGATCATAATGATTGATCATGATCATTGAAGATGAAGAAGATTGAAGTTTCGTACTTCTCCAGTGTGCATCTTTATCTGGCTTCTTTCTTTTATTTAGTTTTTGATGTGATTAAATAACTTTCACTTTCTCATTGTCCACACACAAGACTGTAGTAATTGCTTTTAAACTAGTTCCTCTCCGGCCTGGCACCCTTCCCACACACCCTCCCCTAGAACTCTCAAAGCTACCCTCCTTTTGTTCAAAAGCAGTTTGACGCACACTTCTTGTCTTAATCTGCCTGCCCTTGTCCACTGTCTTTCTTGAGGTGATATTTTTGGTTACGGTTCTTATTTTCCTGCCATTTGGTCTCCCATTATAACCCACAGAGCCCTTTGAGATGACCAAAATATTCCAGAGAAAGATCTGTGTCAGCGCAAGTCTCCTGCAACCCACAAGCCAGCCATAACATCTTCTAACCCGTTTCCAACCTGCCTGACTAGCAACTCTTCCCATGCCAGTGTTCATGCTAGCTCTTTCAGGTGACCACAGCAGGTCTTTGGCCTGCTAGTCCTCTGCTACATGCCCACCTTATCTTGGATGGTCTCATCTCTCTCCATCATCTCTTTCTTGAGGGTGTTGATGTCCTTGTCCATAGATCGGATCACCCCCTGGAACTTCTGCAGTTCCACCTTCAGCCTCTCGATCTCAACATTGCGCTCATCGATCTCTCGCTGCAGACTGCTGAACTACAGTTGACCCAAACAATTGTCAGTGCATGTGCATATCCATTATCTACAATACATACAAGTTCATTAATCATAACATGTATCTATATTTATATATCTGTATATATCCATGTCTATGTCAATACTGCACACACACACTCACAAACACACACACACACTTCATGTGTAACGATAGGTAACTATGTGAATGACAGATAGCCCTCTATATGCTATATGTAGTAAGACAACTGTAAAAACAGCATTGTTTGGATCAAAGGAACTTTACTCCAAAAACGAATTGTAAAACCATCTTACTTTCTTCCGCATGATTCCCGTCTCCCCCTTCAGACAAAGGCTCATCTCCTTCTCGTCCCTCAGCATCCTCTCATATTTGAGGCGAATGCTCTGGATCTCGTGGTCGCTGTCCTCCTCGATCTGTTTCTTTGCCTCCTCGAACTCCCGCACCTGCTGCTGAGACTCCTCCTGGCACTGCCACCACCAGAGGAGAGCAAAAGAAGTTAGCAGGCCAAAGCACTGTGACAAACACACACTGAAACCTTCTCCTCCCAAAGCCTCTGACAAACACACATGCAGTACAGATGGGATACTGCTTTCTCTTGGGGTACTTTGCCACCAATCGAACTTTTCGCACAAGTTATAAATGTAGTTTAAATGCGTTGCCGTTGGTTTCGACTGGCCGAGCGCATACCTGGGTGAGCACTAGCTGCTTCTCCTGCAGCTTGGTCTCGTAGCTGAAGGTGAGGTCCTCCAGAGCCTGGTACTTCCTCTTCTCCATGCTATGCAGCTGCTGCTCGTAGTCCTCCTGCATGCGCTGAGACTTCAGCTGCAGCTCGTGGTACTTCTCGTACTCCAGCATCAGCTTCTGATTGCTCGCCGATTCTGTGGAGTTGAGAGTGTGTGTGTGTGTGTGTGTGTGTGTGTGTGTGTTTGTGTGTTTGTGCATATTCAGTTACGTGTTCTGATTAAAGAGAGACCCAATTGCTACAGAAATGAATGAATAATTAGAAGCCCCTTCTTTCAAAACGCCTCTTCAAAGCCACGCAAGTCTATTGAAGCTAATGCAGGGCTAATGCCAAGCACACTGTGTATACTAGTCAGACCTTTACAACTCCACAGCCACATGCTGTGCGAAAGACCACACTTAAGTAATTACGTAATTAAGCTGTTCATTGTGTGTACACATGCATATAAAATAAATGCAGTCATTTAGCTATCATGGCAGCAATCATGTAAGGGGGCTAAACATCTATTAGGTTACAGGCTTAAACGCAAGTGGATTGTATCTGACCTTGATCTCAAATGAACACAAATGTTTGTTTCTTTTTTTTTAAACCGTGGTCATAGAGGAAGTGATATCAACAACTTTTCTGACCAAAAGTAACAAGAGTGGTTCCAAAAATACCAAAATCTTGCTGCTCTTTTGAATGCTTCTCCTCAGCCTCAGCCAAAACCTCCTTGTGGACGTTTTCTTGTTTCTCCTTCTCGGTTTTGAGAACCTAAAGGTGGAATGACACCATCTGAATATGTGACATCTGTACATAATTCCATATTACTAGGACACATGCTCTTGTTTCATTGTCTAACTCCTGTTTAGCAATGCAAATATTCCATGCAGCAATCCACAATTTGACAGCACAAGGCAAAGTTATTTGATTGCATTGTGGCTGCAATTAACTTGCTCTGTTAAATGCAAACTCTTGTGTAATCCAAACTCCAATCAGACACTTAAAAGGTAAACATGGTCATCTTAATAGGCTTGAGAGAATGATGCCTTGTGCACTGACCTGGTTCTTGGTCTTGAGAGCCTCTATCTCGTGAATCAACTTCTCCGAGAGCTCTTTGATCTTCTCGTTGTAGTTCATGTCCTTCAGTCGCAGCTGATACTCATTTTCCATCTTCAGCTCCTCCACCCGAGTCTTCAGTTCCATCATGACTTGATTCTGCAAAGAGGAAATATGCACATTAAGTTTGCAATCTGCATTCAGTGCTTCAGATCCGTGAGTGGTTGTCCTAGCTGTTAACACTGTGCCATTAACACTGCTTGAATGACAAGGTCTGGGCTCTCACCAGACAGTTTGAAACAGATGATTTTCCTTATTTCAACACTAATATAATTAAATCTAAATGTGATTCAAAGCACGATTCAGATTTTGTTGAAACTAATGTATTAAAAGTAGAAGCCCACTGAACAGCTTATTCCAAATCTCCCATCAGCCCACCTTCTCCTCAAGGTCAGATTTGGTGATGAGGATCTCCTCAGCGTAGGACACGTCTTTATCCCTCTTCAAACCCCGGCCCTCTTTATCAATGATCTTCCATATGAAAAGGCAGCCGTCCACAGACACGGTCAGCAGGTACTGGTCGTCAAAGGTTATGATCATCTAAAGGAAAAACAGGACAAAACTGCATGGAGCAAATTCCAGTGACATCCATATAGACTGCATTTAACGTGATTAAGTTACAGCTGTCACCTTAGTGATGGCGCACGAGTGGGCCTGGTACTCCGTCCACTCTTTCTGGACGGGCATTGGGTATTTGATGACCCTGATGGTCCCGGCGGAGGTGCCGGTGAAGATGGCGCGCCCGCTGTGGGTCATGGTGATGGCTGTGTACATCACATCATCGGCACTCATCTCCCTAAGGATCTACAGAGAGAGCAGTAACTCAGGTAAAAGTATATCTTCCTTCACTGTATATCACCTGTAGCCACTAATCGGGTCTCAGTCAGAGTGCTTTAGCCCGAACCGGAAAGGTAATGAAAGGGCCCCTCGTCTCGCATGAACCCCTCTTTCAACCCATTCAAATCCAGACGGAGTTCCATGGTACTCCACTACAGTATGTTTCAGCCTGATGTCTTTAGCTATATTTGAATAAATATGTTTGTGTATGTGTTTAACCAAAAAGAGTGCCATGGAACATTTTTGCTTTTGAGCTTTAATGCCAAATCCTCTTGTCCCCTATTTAACAGCACTCTCTATCTGTGCCTTTTTTTGCCTACAGAATATTTAGATTCCATATCCTATAAAATACCTGACAGTCTTGGATCTCCTTCAAGGTTCTGTCTGTGCCGACGGCAAAGAAGATTTTGCCATCTGAGGACATGGCCACACTAGTGTAGCTGCAGGTCTTGAGCACACTCTCGGACTCTCGCTTGCTGCTCAGGGTGTTCCACTCGTACACGGCACCGTCCTGGCCACACGACACCAGGCGGCTGTCGTCCATACTCCATATGACCGACCGCACCTGTGGGGTCAAACATGGGTCATCCCCCACGGCACCCGTAACAGACATATATACATAACTCTCTAATTCTGAACAAATGAAGCTAAAATGTAATACATTTATAAATTGTCTGCACAAAATGTAATTGTCTGCACACTCACACAGTATGGTAAAAAAAAAAAAACACAGAATTGAACAATATCGTCTACGTTACTTTGTCTTAACATCTGAAATGTCTTTCACAGCATGGAAATGTCACGTATTCCACTGTCAACCTGCCGCCTCACCTTCCCGTTGTGTCCTTTGAGATTGAGCACATTTTCAAAGGTGGTGGTGGAGTAGATATGAATGATGTTGCCGTTGACAGCGGCGAACATATGTCCCCCGTGACTGAACGCGCACTGTGAAGAGTTCCATTGTCAATTAGAAGCAGCCACATCCTCATCTATCATGTTAATTAGACATTTCACAGTCTTCGGTCCTCTCATATGCATCACAAGACATTGAATCATCTAGCGTTCTCATCTCTTTGTCCGAGCACTACCTCTCAGTTTAAACTCTTGGCTAAGCACACTGGATCATTTAGCGTTTTATCTCTTAGTCCTGGCACTACCTCGCAGTTTAAACTCTTGGCTAAGCACACTGGATCATCTAGCGTTTAATCTCTTTGTCCGGGCACTTCCTCTCAGTTTAAACTCTTAGCAAAGCACACATATCATTTCAATGGCTGCCACAAACCAACCCAAATGGCTGCTCTGCTTCCACCTCTGGAGCGCCTCTCAACATCCTTCGCCGACACTCACCTCCCTGCAGCCGCGCACGGTCAGCTCCTTGAAGGTCCGGATGTCGTCTATGAGCAGGTTCATCAGGCGCAGTTTGTCTGTGAAGCCCACCAGCACGAAAAGGCCAGAGGGGTGCAGTGCCACACTGTGGGCCTCTTCCTGGAACTCCTTATACAGCTCCAGAACGCTACACACAATCACACACACACACACAGCATCTATGGATTGTATGTATGTATGTATGTATGTGTCTATGTATGTATGTATGTATGTACTGTGTGTATGTATGTATGTGTGTATGTATGTATGTATGTATGTATGTGCGTGCGTGCGTGCGTGCGTGCGTGCGTGCGTGCGTGCGTATGTATGTATGTATGTATGTATGTATGTGTGTATGTGTGTATGTATGTGTGTACGTTTGTGTGTACGTTTGTGTGTATGCGTGTTATTCTGATCACTGAAAGTGATCTACACTTCTGTGTGCAGGGAGTGTTCTAAGACAGTTGTCTGACATGACCAGTCCTTAGCGCTGCTCTGAAACGTACTTGCTCTCATAGTTCCAGATGCGCACCGAATGGTCCAATGAGCAGGTGGCGATGAGGGGTTTGCGGATGCAGATGGACAGGCCGGTGATGGCTTTGGAGTGGAAGGAGTGTGACAGGTACTCAAAATGCGCTTGCTCCCCCTGATACAACCAAGAGCACAGGAACACGTACCAGTGAGAGAACTGACGTCTGACTGACTGTGAACCTCCATATCCAAAGAGGTTTACTGTACACCTTGGTGCAATTGGCACATCATGTTTACTTATGAAGGTGTCACATCTTTTCTAAACTAAATGTCTAAATCACAGATATCATCAGACTACAGACATGAAGTGATCATTATGCTGTATGCATATGTTTCCTTGTATCAGTGAGCACATATACACAAGTATACATGGAGACACTTTAAAGTAACAATACGCAACAATTTGCCACTTTGAAGGCATGTTTTTGTAGGCAACTAATTTGGGTATTTTCGTGGTATACGGTCATGTGGAGGACAGTTAAACACCCCTGTCTTTCCCACGGGACACCCAGACTATGCACACTGTGGTTCGGGTTGGACCGCCCCGTGAAAATAAAATGAAAGCTTTCACAGTGTGACATGTCCGTCTATATCGCTAAAAGACACCAGTATAACATGCTAGCAAGCTTTTATCAGTGCCAGCAGTGCTGTTTGCAAGGTTTTTGCATTCATTTTATGTAATGACGTAATCCAAACTACTTACTGCTGCTTTAAATCTATTCTTTAAATAAATTACTTTGTAGTTGGACAGCTTGTCTTATTACACATCAACCTCTGTACTCATTCAAAGCACTCGAAACGGTCTGTAACAGAAGTCAACACCCTTTTGAGACAGCCCTTGAAGTGGAGAAGTTACCTTGCTGATCTCAGCAGAGGCCAGGGTGATGCTGTAGTTACCTTGCTGATCTCAGCGGAGGCCAGGGTGATGCTGTAGATCTGCCCGTAGTCGGTGCAGGCAGAGAGGGCCTCCTCGGACGGGCTGATGCACAGGCCGGTGATCTCCTGCAGCTGGGCTTGACTCGGCTCATTACTGTGTGGATCTGGAGGTATCTGGAACAGACACAGTCACAAGACAGCATAACTCGAACTGAAGGGGTAGAGGCCGGAGGCGATGACTTACAGAAATGGACAGTATCTGGTACATTAATTGGCCGATGCAAGTCACACGGTAGCTTATTATACTTGTTAAAAAGGCCACCAGTTGCACCCAGCTGTGCACCCCCACTGTGCCGGCCACTCACAGGACCTGGGGTCCATGAAAGGTCAGCCTATCAGTTGATCCCAGAGTTCCGTGGGGCTCGTGCACAGTGGAATTTCACTGACCATTTGGCCACTTCAACAGTTTCAAGACAGTTTCAAGGCCCCCGTCATCTCTCCACTATATAAGGCCGACCCTCCTCATGGCCATGTTGTGGGTCAAGTCGAGCGGTGTTGGAGAAGTCATCATGAAGGAGCACATCGGACAATATCACGATCAGAGACATTCACTTTCATTCTTGCCGTGCGTCATTGAGAATGTGAGTGTTTGTGATATGTGTCATCTGTATAATTTGTATTTCACTTGTTACCGTCACTTCAATCAGTAACTGTTATTACGGGATAAATGGAATGTTCACCGTTACGCGGCACGGTGTGAAAGGAACATATCCGTAGTTAATCATAGCCGTAATATTCATAGTGTATATACTGTTTCATTCTTGTCGTATTTGATTGTTAATATTTGTATATATTTGTTATATATTATTTTCATAGAAACCACGGATTCTATCAGTCAGTTCACAGTTCATGGTCTTCAATCATTCACGGATTCAAATGTGGATATAAGTCCTTTTACACGGGATAATTATATTCACGGGCATCATTCATTCATCAACCACTTCATGTCTCGAGTGTGTGTGTGGAAATAAATCAATCATCATTGGAACATTGGCATCCGTTCTTGTTCTAACCGGACAGACCTGTGGCGATTGTCACCTATTTCATTTACCAGTAATACAGTCCTTTTGGGTTTCAGTCAACTCAACATCCCCCTATTTTATAATACTTGACGAAAGAGGTTCTTCTCCAACTTTGTATTTTGTTTCCCTGAGCTTATAAAATATGCTGGTTAATTCATGCATTACATTGATCTAGACATAAAGGCCCAACCCAGCAAGGGCAAGAGATGGGCTGGTGACTACAGATTAACACAGTAAAAGCCTGATGATGCTGCGGTGGTGACTGAAGATTAACACAGTAAAAGCCTGATGCTGCTGTGGTGGTTAGTACCTGTATCTCTCTGGTCTTGCGGTAGTTGTCCTTCTCCTCCGTCTTCTCAAACAGACACACTGTGCCAGGCCCGGCCGAGCAGGCGAAGCCCTTGGAGTAGGCCGTGATGACGGTGATACGGGGCAGGCTGGGAGAGTGCCTGCCCTCCTCCTCCTCCTCTGAGGGCTTCGTCTCCTGTCTAAAGGATGAAGGAAGGAGTCAGAGGAATCACAGAACAGGCTCAAGTCTTTGTGCCTTACGAACATAATGATCGGTTGTTCCCCCCCCCCCCCCATCCCCCCCAACAAATCGCACCCTGAGTGTATTCACAAGTTCACCTAGTAGGATATAGTAAAACTCTTAATAACTGATGACTTTTTTTTTTTGCGAAAACCGGCGGAAGCCAAACTCAGGAGTTTACCTGTCCACCTCGTGTGAGGTCTTAGAGGTGACGCTCATTTCCCAGCGCATGTCGCCAGACTCAAACACCAGCAGGCGGCCCGTGTCGGTGCCGGCGATCACACGCTCCTCTGACATCCAGACATGGGACAGGATATTCAGGGACTCGAGCTTCTGGAAGCTGCACTGTTTCAGGGCCCCCTCTAGGTAGCGGTACAGCTTGAACACGCCATTGCCACTCACACAGATCAGCGTGTTGTCATGGGGGCTGAAGCTGACCTTTAAAACGACAGAGACAAACAGTCAGGTTTCCAAACTATGAGGCAGGTTGAGGGCAAAAAAAAAATCGGAACAAGACTTAAATAACTAACTAGTGGTCAAAGTTTAACTGACTGATGAAATTCAAATGTAGAAACAATGTTTAAGAAACAGCAATGCAACAATGCAATGTTTTTTCTCGTTGTCAAAGGGGGGCCTGTTAGGGAACCACTGTGCTAATGTCACTGCTTTTTTGATCATTCCATTTTTAGATAAGATGGAAATGATCTGGAGTGACCACACAGGAAGTGTATGTGTGTGTGTGACTTGCCTGGTAGATGTTGTTGGAGAGAGTGGTCGTCTTGACTGTGGCTAAGACTTTCTGCTTCTCCCACATCCAGTAAAAGAGGGTCCAATCAGGGCCACTAGACTGGCCTATGAGGAATTTGGAGTCTGGGGAGAAAGCCAAGCAAACAAACTCCTGGACAGGTATGTCACCTCCAGTCAGTACCTTCCTCCTGCGAGTCTGCTCGTGGTGCAGATCATACACGGTGATGATTCCCTTCTCTGCTCGCTCTGACACTGCCAAATAACGACGGTTAGCGCTCATAGCCATCGCGAACATGCCCTGGCTTTTCTCTGACCCTGTTGGCACACATTGAGAAATGCGGTTATTAAGACATTCCATTTTTAGAACTGTGAAGTAGATTTTGCATTACGTACGAGCTATTCATTTTGCATAGTTTTGAGATATATTCAATTATTGAGATCATACCGCTTCAGTTCTTTATTTCCTATTCCCAATAGTGTATTTGTGTCATTTCAAGTGATGCCAGTATGGGATATAAAACAAATATTACCTGGGATGAACTTCTGCCATCTCTGGTCAATGTTGTAGCGCACCAAGTTATTTCCACAGGGAAATATTACTGTTTGCTCATCAAAGTAGCAGAGGCTGTTTGACACTCCTGTTCGAAGACCGAATGTGTAATATGAATGAGCTACAACCGAAGCCATTCTTCAGTCTGTTGTGTATGACCCTGGAATGTGCAAAGAAATTAAGTTCAAATAAATTACCAAGCGATAGTGGTTAACTTGCTGCTACTTTACCTGTTTATTTTAGAACAGTCTAACGTACCTGTAAAGTTAGAAATATGAACAACAGATGGCACGCTATGTTAGCAGGTTATCACACTAATTTAACCCTTTACCAAGAGACATTAGTACACGTAAGTAAGTAACGTAAGTAATATTTAGCCAATACCAGGAAATGTTAGTTTTCCTATGTGGCTAGCCAACAGCTAAGCTAGTATGATATCTCATATCGCTAGCTAGGTATGTGCAGTGACACATCGACAAACCGTTACATGAGATTTCCTTATACATATCATTTTAACTCATCATAAAGGAGTAATACGAAATTAAAATAGCCGAACTTACAGATTCACAAATTTGTAACAAGACCTTTTTGAAATAGCTAGTTGATCATGCTAGCCACATCACACATAAAGTTAGAGCATCCAATGTTGTCAAGGTAACCTCAAACTAACGCGCTGCTATGACAACGTCCATGAACCTACATGCATTTATATTTTCTGCCACTAGAGGGTAGCACGATTCCATCGTTACAGAATAAATAAAACATGTAAAACGTAATCTTTTGAAGAATATTCAAATTCATTCAAGTAAGACCGTGGTGAGGTATTAAACGATGCATAACTTTAACTTTGAAAAAAAATGGGTTCAGCTTTCGACATACTGAAACAGACATTTACGATACACGATTTAACATTTTTCTTCGTACCTAGGAACTTTGTAATTGTTCACACCGAACTACCCGGTACGACATGCGTGGTGCACTTACTTCATGGAAGGACCTCACATGTGTTTGATAGAAGTTACTACATTGTAGGAAAGGTAAATCGTGGTATCTACCTAGTAAACGTACTGATTTGGTAAATATGGATACTTCAGAGGCTGAAACACAGTTGGGGTTTGAATCCGAAGAGGATAGTGAAATGTCTGATGGAGCGGTGAGTGTTTATATTTAGGTTGCTACCTAGCTAGCTAACGTTAGCTGAGCGACAACGCAGAGCTGGCATGTGTGATTGAATTCTTCCTGTGTGCTCCTTAACTATAATAAATGTACCTTTTTACACGTAATGGTATAAAGAATGATGTCGCAGTTCATTAGTTTGTGTACGTTACTGTCAGAATCATCCATGAGTAACATGTATGTTTATGGGCTATGCTACCTAGTTTGTGTTCTTCGTCTAAGTTATTATCGACTTGCCTGAACTTTTAATCGTCTGTAGATTTCAATGACTAACTTGTAATTTTCGTTCTTTATAAAGTTACAAGAGGCATTCGCTAAAGGATTGCTGAAACCCGGTCTAAACGTTCCTGTGGAAGAAGCGAAAAAATTGGCCAACAATGTGGTGAGAAACATTATGGTTTCACACATTTTACTCCTTCCCCTGTCATTCACAACGAAATATCGCCACTGGTTCGCACATGTATTGTGTTTCTCTTTGCCTGTGAAGGAAAACTCGATGTGTGTGAGTTGTGTGATCCAATCCGCCTCTCTATTGAACCTCTTGTTTCAGGAGGGTATGAAACAGTGTCTGGCTGATTTCTGCAAGACTCTTCCATGGGTCGAGAGGCTGAATCTGACCAACCTACCAGTTGCTGACATAGTTGCAAAAGCTGAAGGCAGGCTGGTGGCCCCTGACGGAGAAATAAATGCTGAAGATGATTTCCAGAGGGAGATGTATTTGTGAGTATGACATAGATTTGTTAAACAAGATTCAACATAAGCTCAGTTCTGTTGTCTTAACCGTAGTGACATAAAAGAAACAGTGATGTATTGTCAGGTCTCAAGTATTTATTCTGAACCAGTTAACAGGAACTCTCATCAAAAAAATCTTGTCTATGTTAAATAGACTCTTAAGGTTTAAAAACCATGTGCTTTCACACCACCACTGCTTTGTTCAATTTCATTCACTGGTTATGTTTGTGAGAATGACCACAACCACAAAATCTGTGTTGAATTTATTGAATTGTTCCCTCTCAGCTATCGCCAAGCCCAGGCAACAGTTTTAGAGGCCTTGCCAAAACTCCGGAAGCTGAATATACCAACCAAGCGACCAACCGACTATTTTGCAGAGATGAGCAAGACTGACCAACACATGCAGAAGGTCTGTCAGTCTTGTTGGTTCATCTTCATATAGTTTGAAGTGTCAGACGAGTATTGTGTTTTGATACCTCCTCTTCCAGTAGACACAAACACTCCTATTTTGGCTTATACGCACACACTTCGCCAACTACAATTACTTAAGACACGTCTGTAACTTTAGTATGCAGCTCTATACATTACTGTATGACATATTTGATACTGTGTACGTAGGTGATGGTGTATGCAAACTGTACAAGCGTGGGGTTTCACATTTGCTTTGTGTAATTGATTTGCTACATACAAGACATCTCCAAACAGCCTCTGTCATTGTTTGCCACAGATCAGGAAAAAGCTACTCGTCAAGGCGACGGCAATGGAAAAATCTGAGAAGGCCAAGAAACTGAGAGAGCTGAGGAAGTACGGTAAAAAGGTGAGTCCTGCTTTTGTCAGCCGTGACTGAACTCCAGACGTGGTCAATGTCTCTTGGTAACAGCGTGCTGATTTTGGCTGTCTTTGCACTAGGTTCAAGTAGAAGTCATTCAGAAGAGGCAGAAGGACAAGAAGGCCATGATGACATCTGTAAAGAAATATCAAAAAGGTGCAGTCTGTTTGGGAGTTCTGGACGTTTTACAATATTCACCTACCGTTTTCATTACTCGTACATGCATTTCCAGTTCTTGCGATATATAATAAAGGCTTGATCTATCCCATATTTCTATTTCTAACAGGCATGACAGACAAACTGGATTTCTTGGAAGGAGATCAAGACAAGGTGAAGAAAAGTACAGGACCATCTAAAGCACAGCTGAATAAGAAAGGGTAAGAACTCTCTTGTGAGTTACTAAATTATCACTTTGTACAGGCAAGTCAAGTTGTTCAATAGAATAATTTCTCACTTAAATTGTAACAACTTGAGTTGCTGTCCCAAAGATGAGACCAAACACACTATTTAGTTTGGTTCTTATTTTGATGTTTCGTCAGAGTAAACATAGAGAAAACATTTCTTAAACATGTTGTAGCATTCTGGGTCTCTTCAAGTGACTACAGCGAAGATTCTCTTTTTTAACCATAATAATATCATTGGAAAGGATATAAAAAGTAACAGTTCTGTGCTTGCCTAGACCCAAGTAACGGTTCTCTTTGCTTGCCTAGAGCCAACTCAAAGAGGAAGTTCAAGGACCAGAAGTTTGGCTTCGGGGGCAAGAAAAAGGGCACCAAATGGAACACCAAAGAAAGTCACAACGACATGAGAGGATTCCGTGCCAAGGTGGCACATGGGAAGGGAGGAAAGGCAGGAAAGGCATCTGGGAAAGGTGGAAAGGGCAATGTAAGTACATTCTGGGTTGATGTCTTTGTCTATCATTTGTCTGTTTTGTAGTGATTCGCCACTCGCCTGTATTCATCTGTCTCTCTCGACTCTCATAGAAGCGCCCGGGCAAGGAGGCCAGGAGGAAAACAAAAAGCAAGAAATGAGACTTCCTCTCTTCATCAAGAGACGTGGACCCGCCTTTTGTGTCCTCACACACAGAGATGGACCTAAGATTGGCTATTTCTGCACAGTTCCGATGGACATGTTTTCTGCCATTATCTGATCTTGGGCTCACACCGGATGGTTCATTTCTGACCATTTCTTTCTTTTTTCCTTCAAGTATAAATGTAACATATTTTTTTGTGAGATATGTTCTTGTTTGTATTTGTGTGAAAAGAAGGGTGTTGCAGGAAATCTTTGAGAATCACGTGAAGGAAGTTGGACTTGTTTCACACGTTTTATTTTGTGACAGCCTTAATTGTCATTTTTAGCAATGCCATAGGCAAGCTTAGTAACTTCTGTAATGTTTTTGTTACAAAATGTCTAATGTACAAGTAAATACAGAGAAATACTACACACTGACGTTACAGTTTAATGCTACATATAGATTGTTAAAACTGATTTCAATTGAAGTATCGTTAGTATTATCATATGGAAGGAAAGGGAAACGTTGTTTTTCCTGAAGTCGAAAATCTGTGGTATCATGCTGTGTCCTGGGAAGAGTCGTTGTCCACTGACAGGATGTCAGAACCCTGGCTGCCCAGCCGTTTCTCTGATGCACAAACAAACAAATAATTATCTATTTTTATGTGCAGTACAGGTATCCAAACACAAGTCACAGATACTACGAATAACTTTGTTAGGCAAAAACAGCAAAACAGCATCAATATGAATTAGTTCCCAATTATTACTGCACCCTTACGAGAAACCCTGTTCAAAGCCTAGCCACCTGACTCCCTATTTGAATCAAGCTCGGCCCTTGACAATAGCCTCCCTCCTCCAGACTCTCGCTCCCTATGCTGTGGGAAATAGAGATGGTGCCTCACAGGAACTTCCTCCAGACGCCCCGGACACGGCATCGAGTATGGATTGAATAATGGCATGCGACCATCCTACAGATGAAACACAAAGGGGCCGTCAAGTTGAAGTCCTTTGGGATCATAGACATAAGAAGAGCAGAAGGTCTTCCTTTGTCTATGTTTGTGATTCACTGGAACAGTAAAACTTGCACCTCGGACTAGAGGTGTCATAATCACGTGGCTTCAAACTGCGTTATATTGATGTAAGAGGTCTTACAGTAAACTTTAATATTTCTGATTCAAATGCATAATGGCCGTGATTTATAAGCATTCTGATAATTCTCCTAAATACGCTAATCTACTACCGTTACTCAAGTTAACAATTCTTAATATCATACAAGACAGTTTTATTACATCGAACCACTAAAATTCTTGGCAATACTTGTTTTCCATGTAGTGTTTGCATTGGACAGTTGCTGGCTAGTATAAGTGTTCCCGCCATTTTTTAAATGACTGTTCTATGTGTGTATGGTCGCACACGGAACCTGGGTCCATATACGTGAGAATTATACACACTTTACAAATGTGTCCATCTGAAAGCTCAAGATATAGACTTGCCTGAGGCAAGACCGGATCTCCTGTGTAAGATAAGCCTCCAGACTGAGGATGGGGGAAGCTGAATGGGTCATTGAATGACACTGGTGGCTGCAGGTTGACTAGAATGGCAGGGCATGCGTATCCGTTTGGGTAAGAATACACATGAAAGGGGAAGGTCATCCTTTCGCCCATGTAGACGTTCTTTTGGACCCTCTCAGTTACCATTTGATCATCAGTGTCTAGGAGAGAAAAGGTGCAGGTAAGCAAGGGGGGAAAAGGACATGTATATGTATGTGGGGAGGAGGCTGCACCTGATTGAACTGTTAACATTAAATGTGTTTTACTGACCCATTGAATTGAGCAATATAACTAAGTAAATCCCATGTGCTCTATAGTACCGTATGTTAACACGTATCCTCTCCAGTCTGGGACTGTTTGTAGTTTTATCATTTGTCTGTGCAACTGGTAAAGTGTCTGTAACAGCAACGTTGATCCAATCGCCGAGCAAGGGCGCACATCTGGATTAACGAATGGCCTGAACAGGGGCGGAGATCCCATTTCATTGTAGGGGGGGACAATACATGGTAACATTTCGGAGAGTAATTCCGGGGGGGGGCTGCTAAATACCGAATTCTCAATAACATTTACAAACAGAAGTCATTTTTAAATCCTCTAAACGGCATTAAATGTACTAACACAAAATATCTACTCACAGACAAATAATGTCCAAAGTTCAAAAGAACTTGATGCTCAAAATAAGTTCTAAAACAGTTCAATTTGACCTATCAATAAGCCCCGCCACCAATATTTACTGTTCCTAACTCGGACAAGTTATCAGAGCTGACTAGAGTTTACAATGGCAGCTATCAGTGTCAAAACGATATCCCAAGAGGCTCTAGACAACTTTTGGAGACAAAATAACCTGATTTCGTCTAGAAGCCATCAAAAGGGCCTTCATACTGCAATGGAGGGATATGCATAACATTTAAAACTAGATATGGTGGATAACAAGCTTACATTTGAGGCGAGAATTTACAGATTACACAATACAAGAGGGAGAAGCCTCATCTCACGGTCATCACGATTGCAGATAAATATATCCAATACCAGCATTGTTCATGCACCGCAGGGAAAGATTAAATTAATTTACCTTGAGTTAATTGAACTAATCTGGAGAGGCACTGAGATGTAGACCTACCTTTATTAACTAGCATTAACCTGCCCCTGACAGGACAGTGTCCTAACTGTCTAGCTAGCTATCATAACGGTGTTAATTACCGGCATGCGTGTGTCATCAGCAAACGTTCACGTTGTCATGTCAATCCATTATTAAACTTATGAATAAGTACATATCGATTGGAACTTCGTAAAAGGAGTTAAGAAAAAACTTCTTCATTACATGTTCTTAACTATGTCAGTGGGAGAGAGGAGGAAACAGTCTCACTGTCTGACCGTGTACTTGGCTAATTGACTGAAACACGGAGCTGCCGGTAGCCCCGCCCGTTGGAAACAGCATGTGAACCAAACCACTTTGAGGAATAGGGGGATCATGATTTTTCAACACTTAAAAAACACATTGTTTTACGTTTATAATTAGCATCGCTTGTGTCGTCATGCATTTCTTTCATATTACTATATTTAAAAAAAAATGTTTTGATTCCAATGATTGTTGGGGGGGGGACAACTTTGGCGTCCCCCCCCGGGATCTCCGCCTATGGGCCTGAAGTAGACAAATCGCCATTTTTGCGGTCTATCCTGACAATATGCCCGCGTGTAAATGCAAGTTGTCTTCTAAAGTGTAAAATGTTGTAGTTTTAACTTTATTTTCAATGTAACGTTACTTTTGACAACGATGACTAGGAAATCGGGGAGAACCTGTGCCTTTCTCAGATGTTCCAACAGTGGTGGAAAACTTTAACTGAATGCAAAATATGTTAATGTGTGTTTAAAAAGAATGGTGTGCTGCGATGAAATGCGAACAAAACATAACATCTCGAACATCGCTGTAGAAACAAATGCAGCAGGCCAGTATGAAATAAGCATGTCAAAATGATCCTTAAGGTTTTTTTTATATGACCAAAACAACCATATTTAAAGATTATTGTGGGTTATAATAAAACTATTTTGTTGTTAAATCAGCTTTAACAATCATACTGACCTTGTTGTTAATTAAACATCCACGCAGATTGTCTTCATTTGATCCAGCAGTAATTTATCTTTGTACAAGATGTTGCAGGATCCACGTTACATTCATGACGCCCACTACTGTCCCGCACTTTCTTAATGCCTGCAAGTTGGCAACACGGGACGTGTTTTCATTGTGTAATTCTTGCTTAACTTTCTGAAAGTAGTTAATTATTACTGCTTTGTACCCAAATTCACAGCTTCTAAGTCTATCGTCTTTGTATAAACCGAGATAGAACAGAGACTTGTCAAAAAAGTGCTACAACTGCGCCGAAAGGTAACGGGCCCCACAAATCGCCGTTATATGGTAAATATGACAGGGACGTAAGGACACGGCGTAGCTTTGTGTTGGCTAGCATGCTAATTTGACCACTTACTTCTGTTCATTGTGATGGAATCCTGTACTCCATAACCCGGGCAAGAAGAACGGCCTGCGCCCATTCCAACATCAATTGTACCACCTGTAGGTGGCCTGACAAGATGCTCCTTAACTGCACATGCAGCCACCTCCAATTCCATGTAGGTTTTGCCATCAGTTTGAGTTCCTCCCGCTGGCATGCGAATGACGCTCTCAGATCTGAGGTTGGCGTTTGATGGCATGTGTTCGGCTGCATGTGGCAATGTATCTTCATCCAGCGCAGAAGTGCTAGCTGGAGTGGCTAAAACCGCCAAACTCTCCGTGATCGCAATCTCATCTCTTTGGCTTTTCTTGAGTCGTCGTTGACTGGCCATTATCTTCGTCCTATCGGTTATGAGCGAGCACTTCCAGCATTTACATGAAAAAAACTGGCATTTACCGGAATGTCCTTTCAGCTGGACTACGAATCCGTGATTTCTGCACCTTGCACATTTTGGGTTGCGAGGTACTTTCACTGAAACATCTGCCATCATTAAGTCTGAAAATGTTGGTACCTATATGATTTAAAGAATCTGTCAATCTGCTAGAATTTGCCCTTTAAAATCAATAATAGTTTAAACAATGAAAAATTTGTGAGTTGCTAGTTGGTTGTTTCTCCAACAATACAAAATGTAACTGAACGAATATGGCAGGTGGGTGAAGAAGGGGGTTCCCATTAATCACGTGACATGAAACATTGTATCCTTTTCAATCTGTGTGACTATCTCTGGTGTTAGTTCCCACAGTCATAATGCATTGATATGAACAAGCTTAGACATGTCAGAATCTCTGTATGACTTAATATCACTGATCAATATATGGTCTTTTCCAAACCATACAATCAGAATACACAGTAAAGTGAATAGGTGCCAACCAATCATTTTCATTTATTTAGAAGTGTTTTACAATGATTTGCAGCAGTTTGCAGAAAATGTATGGATTCACCCATCCTGCAGCCCAATGTTGCCTGCCCACAAGTTAAAGGCCTAAAGGGGAGTGCAAGAGTAAGCGTGATTTAGCAATTTTACTTAATCTCTTAATGTTGGTGTTATAATGAAAAACAACATATGCCCATTAAAAAGAATTACAGTAATCCTTTCTATGATGATGTATTGTGCTATATAGGCCACAATAGGAATATTTTGTAACTGGGACAGCATACTAAATAGTGCTACATCTAAATTATACATAGATACAATAATTGTAGATTATTTAATTCAATTTAAACAGGATTATCTTGAGACTCCTTAGTTTTGACACCACATCATTTGAAAAAATGAAAAAATGACTACAATGGACATAAATGGTAGTCTTGCATTTTCAGGACAACCTACCTTCCAGGTACCGTAATGACACTAATTTTTGCGGATACTGGCCAACACTCAATTTATCTTATGCCCATAATTTATCATTGGATGATCGAAATTGAACGAAGTGCTTAATGAATATCCGCCTGGAGTAATTTCCATTTAACTGACTTCCCTTTGGGATTGGAGCAAACACAGCTTTCCTGGGAATTGAAAAATCCATTCTTCTCTTTTCTGATTTAAATTTCATGGCTGACACTAATCAGTGTGGGACCAAAGACACAGGTTTGTTCTGAGTACATCTGTGGAACAACAAGGACTTTACCGGAGCACTGTGATAAAGGAGAAAACAGTACAATACCACTTTCTGAACCTCAACTTCATGAAGCATCTGTTTATCTGTTGCTGTGTTTCACATGGGTCACTTTTGAAAAACTCAAATGGATTCAAATATGCAGAGAATGCATATCAACACAGTTCAATTTCCCATAAAAACAGTCACACTCTAGGGCCTGATGCTGCAATGATCTGCACTGGTTATTTTGGGTACCGTACTTATAAATGGTTAACTGTGGCCATTTGAGCTATTATGTTTTTGTAAGTAGATGTTCTGAAGTCAAAAGTCAAAGACAGCCACTTTGACCTTTAAAAAGAGACTAGTGCCAAGGCAGTAAAGCAGGAAACACTGGTCATAAAGTGTATATATAATAACCTTTGTAGAATAATATCTCACCAGAATCATCGCTCAAATATCTATCTTTTTTTTGGGAGTACAATTTTGATGGCAAATGATTAACCCCCATGTGCAGCCCTCTTTTGAAATCAGTGACACTAAAATGTGTGTGATGTGCAATCAGTAAACACAATAGACTGAAATGAGGGTGACGGTGAAATGTGCTGGTGACACTTTTCATTTTAGGTCCTGATAATGCAAGGGTGAAACGTCCAGTGCATCTGTAATACGTTCCGTCTGAATTCCTGTGCTGTGGTTGGCTGTGAGAAGCCATCAGGGCATGGGCGAGTTGGGTTCCGCTTCAGCTTTCCTCTATTAAAATGACTGATTATTCTGTCAGCTCTGGTTGTGGCGTGTATTTGAGTGACAGCATCGTCCGTTGTCCCACTATGATATGTGACAGGTCCTACTGTCCTTTCAAATAGATGCATGGTTAAACAATCAATCAAGACTAAACTTAAACTGTGATGTTTTTTCAAGTTAATGTACAAAAACACATACACACACACCACACACACAGTATCCCACAGACGTCACAGTTGTAAAAGATTATGTTCAGCTCAATGACTGTAATGTAATGTACAGTCATTGGTTCAGCGAAATATTTAGCATTTTTTTGCTAAATTAAATTAGAATGAGCTAGATGAGATTATTTATAACACACAGAGACTAATTTATAACACATCGAGACTCATTTATAACACAAAGACTAATTTCATTACAATTCTTACAGATAATAAATGTTAGGGAAATATAAAGCAAAAAATGCTGTTCTTACTGAGCCTGGACCTGCATTCCCCCAAAGTAACATGTTAAATGTGCAATTGCAGGCTTGTTGATGATGTTGAGTAGACCCAACCCAGTAGTGTAGACACGCGTTTATCAGTATTTATTAACCTATGTTCATGTGTTTCAGGCGCTTTATTGTTTACACTCAACATCCACATAAGTGTAACGGATGTAAGGCCCACATGTGCATGTTAAACTGCATCACCAAATGTCACTGAGGAGCCGATGCTTTGTACGAACGTAAACTACACAACTACATCTGTAGCCTACAACCATCCTGCAAGATCAGTCCTATTACGTTACGTTCACTGAAACCCCGCCCTCCTAACGATGTCGCCAATGGTTCAAATTGCTAGTGAAGCTGTTGGGGATTCAGTGAAGTACCACCGTCGCATCGGTAGAGTGAAGGATCCGGACCTGCTTTGTCTGTGAATGAACGTCGTAGTCGAACGCCGTAGTAGAGATGTGGACAGAAATCGGAAAACTATTATTCTTCCATTTGTTAGTCATGGAGCTTCACTCAACAAAAGGTAAGTCCTGTTTTCCGAGTGTGAAAAAAGACAGGAATTAGAAACGCAGTCTGGTACTGTGTGATTTATCGTGTGCTTCATAGCCTAGCCTTTAATTAGACTTAGTGATGCCAGCGTTGTTTGTGTGCAAAACCAGTTTTTTTTGTTTTTTGTTGAAAGAAATTTTGCGGTGAAATATACAAACGAGGTCGCGAAATAATTCATTCACTGCCCCTTCAACGAATATGGAATGAAATAGTTGAGTAGCCTAGTATAAGAGCCTTAAGATGTAGCCATTCGTTAGGCAATAGAAATGAGGCATAATGCATTAGAACCGTTGAGTTATTGTCGTAAGAACATCCAGCCAGTTGATACAATTGATTGTAGCTCGCCAGTGCGCCCCAATGTAATATCTTAATTTAATCAAAGACACGCACAATTTAGGACCGAATTATGAATCTATTATGTTTTGTTTAATTTTGTATTGGTCAGATAGTGTGGGCGAGCCACTGATGATAGTATCCTAATCCATTCAGTAATGTTCTGCCAGCGTTTTCTTTAGCTGAAAGCCATGCACTGATTCTTTATTTTACTGTACATGTTGGGATAAAGCACCGTATAGTTGTGGTGCAGCTGCTAATTTTTTTTTCTGTAACGCAGGAACTGAGGAGGAATGCGAGGATGGACAGTTTCAGTGCAATAATAAGAGGTGTATACCAACTATATGGAGGTGCGACGATGACGATGACTGCTCGGATAACAGTGACGAGGAGAATTGTCGTAAGTTATTTGTATTAAAATGTAATTGGTTGAAATATAGAGGTTAGGCTGAATTCACTCACAGTACAGGATAAGTAGCCTAAGCTATTCATACGAATAACAAGTCCCTTCCTTGTGACAAACTTGCACAAATTCAAACTTAAAAAAAAGAAAGGCTCACTGCTGTTTGTTTATGACACAATTGTCATGTGTTTAAACGTATGCTGATAGCACACTTACTTGGTGAGTAATATCAAGGTGTTGTTAATCCCGAAGAGGAGGTAGTAGCGGTAAGGTGTGTTTACAGACACGAAGGGGTATTTTGAGCATCTGGCTCAGTTATTATGTTTTCCTTATCAGCAGGAAGGTTTGAGACAGTGAGATGAACAATCAGTTTAAATAATGGAAGAAGAGAGTGTTTGGAGCGTCATCGCTCACCTGGTTCTGATGCCAGTGCTGCTTAATTAACTGTTGAACTGTGGGAAACGAGAAGTATTCCTATCAGGTCGTTGTTCGTTATCGTTTAAAGAAGACTGTTGTTAAATGGGAAGGACGTGCTAATAAATGCAAGGGCAGATACAGGTGCAGCAGCCCCAGCAGGACCCCCCCCCCCCCCCCCACCACCCCCACTGTCTCTCATTGCCCGTGGCCTACATTTATTTGGAGCAAAAACAAAGAAAAACAAAAGAAATGGAATCCATCCAGTGATGCAGTCCCTCACCATGCTTCAACTCTTTTGTCTCACAGTTAATTGTAGCTCAAGAAGAATGCATTGCCCATTCCCAGTGTATGTGCACGTGTTCACATTCTCTCTCTCACTCTCTCTCTCTGTCTCTCTCTCTCTCTGTCTCTCTCTCTGTCTCTCTCTCTCTCTCACACTCTCTCTCTCTCCGTGTCTCTCTCTCTCACTCTCTCTCTCTGTCTCTCTCTCTCTCTCTCTGTCTCTCTCTCTCTCTCACACTCTCTCTCTCTCCGTGTCTCTCTCTCTCTCTCGCTCTCTCTCTCTCTCTGTCTCTCTCTCTCTCACACTCTCTCTCTCTCCGTGTCTCTCTCTCTCACTCTCTTTCCTGTTGTCTTAGCTGTCTCATTCTTTCTCTTTTTTCTCATTTTCACTTTTACTCTTCCTTTCTGTCACACACACTCTCTGTCTCTCGCTTTCTCAGACACACACACACACACACACACACACACAGGGAAGACACAAACTGACATGTGGTAGTGCCTGCAGAGGCATTGGCTGAGCTGGTGTAGTAGCGCCCTCGCCATGGCGACCAGTTGAATATGCTCCCCAGGCCATGGGTAGAAAGCAGGTCATTTGGCGCATTTGTTCCGTTACATAATTTATGTATCGTGTGGCCCCATAGGCTTGCCGTAGTCGCCCTTTGTTGTTTGTCTCAATCGCTCTCCCTCTAGCCGATGTCATGTTACACCTGTTTCTCAAGGAAAAATAGCCAGCAGTTCCCCAGCTTATTCTGCGTTGAATGTGGTTTAATTGCCAAATTAGTTATCGATTGAGTCATTCAGCAAATTCTCAGGTGAAAGTTTGTGACCTTTTCAGGTGTAGAGAAGGCATTGTGTGTCTTATTCGGTCGTAAGGTGGATATAATACAGAAACCATGTCTGTTGTAACTCAGGAGATGAGCTAGCCCATGTCAAAGAGTTCATTACCCAGGGAGGCTTTTTTCATTATTCTGTATGCTGGGGTCAGCCACCTGCTGTAATAATGTGCTG